>NC_029786.2:71847006-71849392 GCF_000816755.2 Arachis ipaensis
AGCTTCATGATTGCACCAAGAAACTTGGCTGTTTGCTCTTCAGTAACATCCTCATTCTCTTCAGAAGAGGAATACTCATCAGAGCTCATGAATGGCATAAGGAGGTTTAATGGGATCTCTACGGTCTCTAGATGAGCCTCAGAGTCCTTTGGTTCCTCAGAGGGAAGCTCCTTATTGATCACTGGACGTCCCAGGAGGTCTTCCTCCTTGGGATTCACGTCCTCCTCTCCCTCATTGGGTTCGGCCATTTTAGTTATGTCAATGGCCTTGCACTCTCCTTTTGGATTTTCTTCTGTATTGCTTGGGAGAGTGCTAGGAGGGATTTCAGTGATCCTTTTACTCAGCTGGCCCACTTGTGCTTCCAAATTTCTAATGGAAAACCTTGTTTCATTCATAAAACTTACAGTGGCCTTAGATAGATCAGAGACTAGATTTGCTAAGCTAGATGGATTCTGCTCAGAATTCTCTGTCTGTTGCTGAGTGGATGATGGAAAGGGTTTATTATTGTTAAACCTATTTCTTCCACCATTATTAAAGCCTTGTTGAGGCTTTTGATCCTTCCATGAGAAATTTGGATGATTTCTCCATGATGAGTTATAGGTGTTTCCATAAGCTTCACCTAAGTAATTCACCTCTGCTATTGCAGGGTTCTCAGGATCATAGGCTTCTTCTTCAGAAGATGCCTCTAGAGTACTGTTGGATGCAGCTTGCATTCCATTCAGACTCTGAGAAATCATATTGACTTGCTGAGTCAATATTTTATTCTGAGCCAATATGGCATTCAGAGTATCAAATTCAAGAATTCCCTTCTTCATAGGCGTCCCATTATTCACAGGATTCCTAGCATTCTCCTTGCATTATTATTATTTTCGGCTGCCATCTCCTCTTCCTGTTCAAAAATTTCTGAAAGGTTATCTCTGGATTATTGTATTTTAGCTTCTCTTAGTTTTCTCTTCAGAGTCCTTTCAGGTTCTGGATCTGCTTCAACAAGAATATTCTTGTCCTTGCTCCTGCTCATATGACAAAGAAGAGGGCACAGAAAAAATAATAATAATAATATGGATCCTTTATACCACAGTATAGAGGTCCTTGTGTTAGTAGAAGAAAAGAAGAAAAAATCTTAACTCAGAGAAAGAGAGGGTTCGGATTTTTGGTGGTGTGAGGAAGAGATGTTAGTAGATGAATAAATAAATAGAAGGGGATGAGAGAGAAGGAATTTTTGAAAATAATTTTTGAAAAAGAGTTAGTGATTTTTTGAAAATAGTTTTTGAAAAATGTTAGTAATTTTCGAAAATTAAGATTTAAAAATTAAAATAATTAGTTAATTAAAAAGAGATTTTTGAAAAAGAGGGAAGATATTTTCGAAAATTAAAGAGAGAGAGTTAGTTAGGTGGTTTTGAAAAAGATAAGAAACAAACAAAAAGTTAGTTAGTTAGTTGAAACAAATTTTGAAAAGATAAGAAGTTAGGAAGTTAGAAAAGATATTTTGAAATCAAATTTTTTTTGAAAAAGATAAGATGAGAAGATATTTTTGAAAAGATATGATAGAAATTAGTTTTGAAAAAGATTTAATTTTTAAAATCTCAATTAATGACTTAATTCATAAGAAATCACAAGATATGATTCTAAAACTCAAAGTTTGAATCTTTCTTAACAAGCAAGTAACAAACTTGAAATTTTTGAATCAAAACATTAATTGTTATTGTTATTTTCGAAAATTATGATATAAAATTAAGAAAAATATTTTTGAAAAATATTTTCGAAAATAACTAAGAAAAATGAAAAAGATTTGATTTTTGAAAAAGATTTTGAAAAAGGTAAGATTTTTAAATTGAAAATTTGATTTAACTCATAAGAAACAACTTGATTTTAAAAATTTTTGAAAAAGTCAACTCAAATTTTCGAATTTGATGAGAGAAAAAGGGAAAGATATTAGACATGGCCAATGGCCAGCCAAGCTTCAGCATGTAAATCAGGAACAGCAGCAGGTGGATTAGCAACAACTAGCTTGCTCTTGATAACGAATTCAATCATACAACAGCAATTTTTATTGGCAACAACTAGCTTGCTCTTGTGATGATGGTTTGGAAGCCTTGAATTTAGTGAATTTAGACATGGCTTTACAGCCAGCCAGGCTTCACATGCTTCATGAAACACTAGAATTCATTCTTTAAAAATTTTGAATATATTTTTTTTCGAAAACAGGTGAGAAAATTTTAAAATATTTTTGAAAAAATTTTGAAAAGAAAACAAAAAGAAAATTACCTAATCTGAGCAACAAGATGAACCGTCAGTTGTCCAAACTCGAACAATCCCCGGCAACGGCGCCAAAAACTTGGTGCTGTTGCCGGATCAAACTTGGCACTGATGTTACCGGACCAAAAGC
>NC_029786.2:71849670-71862046 GCF_000816755.2 Arachis ipaensis
TTGCCGAAAACTCAAACAATCCCCGGCAACGGCGCCAAAAACTTGGTGCGCAGAAATTGTGATTACACTTTAATTATGTAAAATTCATCGCTCTTTCTTTCCCTGGTAATGGCGCCACAAACATGATGCCAATACCATGGTTCACAACTTCGCACAACTAACCAACAAGTGCACTGGGTCGTCCAAGTAATACCTTACGTGAGTAAGGGTCGAATCCCACGGAGATTGTTGGTATGAAGCAAGCTATGGTCACCTTGCAAATCTCAGTCAGGTAGGGTTAAATGTGATTGGATTAGATAATTAAAACATAAATAATAAAGGATAGAAATACTTATGTAATTCATTGGTGAGAATTTCAGATAAGCGAATAGAGATGCTTTTGTTCCTCTGAACCTCTGCTTTCCTGCTATCTTCATCCAATCAGGCTTACTCCTTTCCATGGCTGGCTTTATGTGATACATCACCACTGTCAATGGCTACTTTCGGTCATCTCTCGGGAAAATGATTCAATGCCCTGTCACGGCACGGCTAATCGTCTAGAGGCATCACCCTTGTCAATGGCTTCATCTTATCCTCTCAGTGAAAATGGTCAACGCACCCTGTCACGGCACGGCTATTCATCTGTCGGTTCTCGATCATGCTGGAATAGGATTTACTATCCTTTTGCATCTGTCACTAACGCCCAGCAATCACGAGTTTGGAGCTCGTCACAGTCATTCATTCATCGAATCCTACCCGGAATACCACAGAATTGAGATCTTTGGAAAAGCAGCATCGGCGCGCTCGCGCACTCCACGCGCACGCGTGGATGGGATTGGCTGGAAGCGGCGCGTGAGGATGGACGCATCTGCGCGAATCAGGAGGATCTTATCAACGCGCACGCGCACGTGGCGCGCACGCGTAGATCGCAAGAGCAATCGGTGCGCACGCACACATGGCGCGCACGCGTGGAAGGCTGCACGTGACCTCATTAAAGGAAATCGTGCCTGGCGATTTCGGAGGCTCATTAGGCCCAATTTCAAGCTGCTTCTGCATGGAAAAAGACCCAAGGATGCTAGGGGAAAGAGGGGATCACTCATTCTACACTAGGACATAATTTTTAGTTAGTTTTATGTCCAAAAAGGTGAACTTACCCTGAGATTACACAATGAGAAGATGACATTCAATGTGTTCAAGGCCATGAGCTACCCACAAGAACCATTGGGAGAATGTATGAGGTTGGATTCACTAGAAGATGCAATACAAGAGATTTTTGAAGAAGAAGAACTTGAAGGGCTAACAGAAGAGGAATCAGCATCTAGCGAAGAGGCTGCAACAGCGGAGATTCATGTTCAGGGTGCACCAGTGGAGGAGAATGAAAGAAAAGAAGCACCCAAACTCGAACTCAAAGCACTACCACCCACTCTCAAGTATGCATACTTAGGAGAGAATGAAAGTTACCCAGTGATCATAAACTCAGCTCTCAGCCAAGATCAAGAGGATGAACTACTCCAAGTATTACAAAAGCATAAGGATGCCATTGGATGGACCCTCGCTGACTTGAAGGGAATCAGTTCGGCCATATGCATGCACAAGATACTGCTGGAAGATGATGCCAAACCATCCATCCAGTCCCAAAGGAGGCTAAATCCAGTCATGAAGGAAGTGGTACAGAAAGAAGTCATGAAGTTATGGCAAGGAGGGGTGATCTATCCGATCTCAGACAGCCCATGGGTCAGCCCCGTGCAAGTTATTCCAAAAAAAGGAGGAATCACTGTAGTCCCCAATGAGAAGAATGAACTAATCCCTACAAGGATCGTCACAGGATGGCGGATGTGCATAGACTACAGAAAACTCAATGAAGCTACAAGAAAAGATCATTTCCCCCTCCCTTTCATGGATTAGATGCTGGAAAGACTTGCAGGACACGCATATTACTATTTTCTCGATGGTTATTCAGCATATAACCAAATAGTGGTTGATCCGAGAGACCAAGAAAAAACCTCATTCACTTGCCCATATGGAGTGTTTGCCTACAGGCGCATGCCATTTGGGCTATGTAATGTACCTGCAACTTTCCAACACTGCATGCTCTCCATTTTCTCAGATATGATAGAGAAATTTATTGAAGTCTTTATGGATGACTTTTCAGTATTCGGAGATTCCTTTCCTAATTGCCTAAATCACCTGGCCCTGGTATTAAAAAGATGTCAAGAGACTAATTTGGTCTTAAACTGGGAGAAATGTCACTTTATGGTGACAGGAGGAATAGTTCTTGGCCATAAGGTTTCTAACCAAGGCATTGAGGTAGACAGAGCTAAGGTAGAACTCATTGAAAAATTACCCCCACCAAGTGATGTCAAGGCAATTAGGAGCTTTTTAGGGCATGCTGGCTTTTACAGAAGGTTTATTAAAGATTTTTCAAAGATAGCCAAGCCCTTAAGCAATCTCCTTGTATCTGATAAACCATTTATCTTTGATGAAAAGTGCATGCTAGCTTTCGAAAACTTGAAAAAGAGGCTGTCCTCTGCCCCTATCATTTCCCCACCTGATTGGAACTTACCATTTGAACTGATGTGTGATGCATCTGATTTTGCAGTTGGGGCAGTGTTAGGACAGAGGAAAGATAACTTGGTCCATGTGATATACTATGCCAGCAAAGTCCTCAATGACACTCAAAGAAATTATACCACTACTGAAAAGGAGTTGCTGGCAATAGTTTTTGCATTTGACAAGTTTAGATCATACCTCATTGGTGCCAAAGTGATCATTTTCACAGATCATACAGCACTTAAATATTTGTTTGCCAAGCAAGAATCAAAACCAAGACTAATAAGATGGATCTTGTTGTTACAGGAATTCAATATTAAAATTAGAGATAAGAAAGGAGTGGAGAACAAGGTAGCAGATCACCTATCCAGAATCCCTCATGATAAAGAAGGAATACATGATACAAGTGTAAATGAGTTCTTCCCAGATGAGTAGTTGATGACGGTTCACAGAGCACCCTGGTTTGCAGATATTGCCAATTTCAAGGCAACTTGGGCTTTACCTCTAGAAATCAACAAACATCAAAAAAGAAAGCTCATCAATGACGCGATGTATTTTGTTTGGGATGAACCATATCTATTCAAGAAGTGTTCAGATGGAATCCTTAGAAGATGTGTTTCAGAAGAAGAGGGAAGAGAAGTCCTATGGAACTGCCATGGTGCGTGCTATGGAGGCCATTTTGGAGGGAAAAAACTGTAGTCAAGGTGTTACAAAAGAAATGAGATGCCACAGAATTTCATCCTAGAGCTGGAACTGTTTGATGTATGGGGAATCGATTTCATGGGACCATTTCCAACCTCATATTCAAACAAGTATATCCTAGTAGCAGTGGATTACGTTTCCAAGTGGGTAGAGGCCATTGCAACCCCAAAAAATGATAACAAGGTGGTCATGAACTTCCTCAGAAAGAATATCTTTAGCCGGTTCGGAGTCCCACGAGCGCTCATCAGTGATGGAGGGAGCCATTTTTGTAACAGACCACTAGAAGCTCTTCTCCTACGATACGGGGTAAAGCACAAGGTTGCCACACCTTACCACCCCCAAACAAGTGGGCAAACCGGGATATCTAACAGAGAGTTAAAAAGGATTCTGGAGAAGACTGTAGGAGCATCAAGAAAAGACTGGTCGAAGAAGCTAGATGATGCTCTTTGGGCATACAGAACGGCATTCAAAACACCAATCGGGATGTCCCCATATCAACTGGTGTATGGAAAGGCCTGTCATTTACCATTGGAGCTTGAACACAAAGCTCTCTGGGCTCTCAAGCTACTAAATTTTGATAGCCTTGCTGCTGGTGAAAAAAGAGTCTTGCAGCTGCAGAAAATGGAGGAGTTTAGATCTCAAGCCTATGAAAATGCCAAGATCCATAAAGAAAGGGCAAAGAGAAGACATGACCTCAATCTGACACCCAGAAGCTTCGAAAAAGGACAGCAAGTGCTCCTCTACAACTCCAAATTGAGACTTTTCCCAGGAAAACTCAAATCAAGATGGTCAGGACCCTTTCTCGTCACAAAGGTCTCGCCATATGGACACATAGAAATCATGGAGGAAAGTTCAAAGAGGACTTTCACTGTGAACGGACAAAGGCTCAAGCACTACATGGGCAACATGGGGGAAAACCCCAAAATGAGGTACTATCTCAACTAATGCAGGAATCATCGAGCTAGCGACGCTAAAAGAGTGCTTCGTTGGGAGGCAACCCAACCTAAGGTAGTTTCCTTTTTATGATCATTTCAATAAAAGTATAAGTAGTTTTCCCTGTATTGTGAGGAGCTAAGTTTGGTGTTGCACACCAAAACAATCCAAAAGTGAATGTGTAAATCTAAGTTTGGTATTCCACCAAAGATTCCAATTAGAATCACATTACACCTCTTCAATAGCAAGTTGCTAGCCCCAACCAATCAGGGAAATCACTTAACAATAGTTTAGTTTCTAGTTCATAGTCGTTTTATTAATAAAAGCACATGAGGTTCTCTGCATGTATTCAATCTGTGCATAGGGCAAGGAACTAAGGTTGGTGTTCACACAACAAATTAAGTTCAGAAATTCACAAGCATACATGCATGCTAACTATTTCTCAAGTGCTTTGGGAACAAGCAACTTTCAATAACTTTACAGGGATTCAATCGAACTTCTGGAAAAACAGTACACCACCATCTAAGGAGGCAAAGAAAGATGCAGAAGCTATGGATGATGACAACAAAGAGATAGCTAGAAGGCACAACCAAAAGGTTGTATTGTTACTTGATTCTATATGCTTGGAAATGCTCAAAAATTGGAAGTCTGAATGTGCCCATGATTAATAGTTACTCTTTAGTTTAATTCACTAGAATTTAATGTTTGTTTTCCTTGCTTTTGTCATATGTGTGCTGGTCCAAGTTACCTATTTTCATCTTCACCCTACTTACTTGTATGCTTACCCTTTTAAGTCAAATAAAAAGAGATGTTATGAAAGACCAGAGAGAGGTTCAAATTGTGGAGTAAGTTCTTAATCTTGTGGTGTAGTAATCACTTAGCTAAGTTTGTTCACCAACAAGGTAGGAAGGCAACTATCTGTCCTAAATCATATACTTGAAACAAAACCCATGAGACTAGCTAAATAACAAGATCCTAATAAGAAAAGGGGAAAGAAAAATGAAAGTTGAGAAATAATGAAGAAAAAAGAGTAATAAATAAGGCTAGGCACCAAGGGTTTAAATCTTGAGGGATGTGTCTGTGGTGATCCTGTACCAAGGATCTGCTTAGATGAATAAGTTCTTAGGAGTGCTTCATCACTTGGTAACTTGGGTTAACTAACCCGGAATTATCAACTGAAAATCCACTATCAAGAGCAACCTTGCTACAGAACATTTAGTAACCCAAAGAAGTGCTGGACACCAAGACCTCAAGGAAAGAAAATAACAAACCATGTGCCTGTGGTGTGCATGTATGGGGGAGAGAGACTTGAGGGAGTAAGTCCTTAGGGGTGTTTCAATACCTAGCACCTTGAACCAACTGGTTCGGGAGTGTTGGCTGAAAGCTTATCTTAAAGAGTCGCCCCCTCACAAAGCACCTAGTCTAAGAACACAATTATACCCTGAAAAGATAAAGGGATCAATGAATAAAAGTCTCAAATGGTGCAATCAAGTGAGTATTCCAGGGCATGATAAAAGTCTGAAAGCCAGTGAAGGAATGAACCTAAGTTGCTATGCATGAAACCCCATAAAACCAAGGACATGACTTCCACAATAATGACTCATTTCTCTTGTCATTTCATTCATCATTCTTATGTTCCAGTACTTGCTTAAGGACAAGCAAGCTTTAAGTTTGGTGTTGTGATGCCAGGGCATTTTGGTCAATTTCACTGACCTTTTCTTTACTGTTTTAGGGTAGTTTCATGCATTTTCTTAAGAAATAAGCAAGTTTTGGGTAGATAATCACTTACATCTTGATTCAAGCAAACATTATGAATTTTACATGATCTTATGAGAATTATGCATGAATTGAATGATAAAATAGATGATGCATGATCTCATAACTTGGATTAGAGCTTTGATGCATTTTATTTGCTTGATTTCAGGACAAAGGAAGCAAGGAAGAGCCACGTTAGTAGCCACGTTAATCTAATTAATGTGACCACTAACGTGGAATGGGAATGAACTTACAACGTTAATGAGAAAAGTGATCGCCAATAACGTCTTCGAAGCCATCATAGCCCACGTTAATTGCCACGTTAACTACATTAACGTGGTAGTTAACGTGGAGGAAAAGGGAGCTCCAGTGTTAGTGGTAAAAGTGAATACCACTAACGCTCCAAATTGGCAATTGGCCACGTTAAGAGTCACGTTAACTTAGTTAACGTGAACTCTAACGTGGAAGGGGAAAACAATGCCAACGTTAGTGACACTCACCTTTGTCACTAACGTTGGACTAAGCCGACATTGCCCACGTTAGTGGTCACGTTAAGACTACTAACGTGAAGAATAACGTGGAGCCAAGCATGATGAGCCAACGTTAGTGACACTCACCTTTGTCACTAACGTTGGAGATGGCAAACATCAACACGTTAAGAGTCATGTTAACTAAGTTAACGTGAACTCTAACATGGGGAGGTGAGGCGTTTGGAGCGTTAGTGACAAAGGTAAGTGTCACTAACGCTCTCGAGGCTAAGGCATGCCCACGTTAGGAGTCACGTTAGCTACACTAACGTGAACTCTAACGTAGGGAGGAAAGGCAACAAGCAAACGTTATTGGAAAAGGTGAATGCCAATAACGTTTGCGAAGGACCAAGAGGCAACGTTAGTGGTCACGTTAGTGCCACTAACGTTGAAGTTAACTTGGACCATTTTGGGTTGGAACGTTAGTAAAAAAGGTGATCGTCACTAACGTTCTCGAACCCACATTTTCACTTAACGTTAACACCACTAACGTCCTAGCTAAAGTCCATGCCTACTTCACACTTTCTCTGCAAGTAAAGCTGGGCCCATTGAAGATTCCAAACTGCTTTAACTCAAGATCCAAAGGCCCATACCCAAGACTTGAAGAGCCAACTAGAAGATCAGAAGAGTAGTATATATAGGAGTAGTTTTAAACTAGAGAAGGAGCTTTTGGGGGGGGCATTGGGAGAACTACTCTCTATATAATTTTACTTTCTCTGCAACTTTTAGTTTTACTTTTAGAATGTATTTTCCATCTTTGCTTTCCATTCCCAGAGCTATGAACAACTAAACCCCTTTCATTGGGTTAGGGAGCTCTGTTGTAATTTGATGGATCAATAATAGTTTTCATTATTCTTCTTCTCTCTTTTCTCTTGATTTTACTAGAAAGCTTTCAATCTTCATCCAATTGGGTAGTTGTCTTGGAAAAGAAGCTATTCATACTTGGATCTCTTCGGAACCTTGGAAGAGGAATGAAGAGATCATGCTAGAAATGCTTTCTCATGTTGGACCAAATTGGGGTTTGGATCGATATAGTGACATATAATTCTCCCAACACTTTGATTTGGAAATACATGTGGTATAATCAGTGACCATACTTCATCTCTTCTCATGAGCAATTAGACCAAGGAATTGGCTATTGATCAAGATTTGAGAGATTGAATTACCAAAGAATTGGAATTCAATCACTTAAGATTGCCAAGGAGATTAATGAATGCATTGATTGAGGAAGAGATGGAAATGAACTTGATCCGGAGAATACAACATCTCCTGAGCCCAATGAACTCCCCATTTCTGATCTTACCCATTCTCTTTACTTTCTGCCACTTACTTTTATGCTCATCTCCCCCATTCCCCATTTAAGATTCTACAATTTACTTTACGTCATTTACATTCAGTTCTTTATTTCCAGCAATTACATTTTCTGCCATTTACTTTTCCGCCATTTAATTTCCTGTAATTCTCAAATCAATTTCTGCTTAGCTCAACTAGAACATTCTTGCAATTAAAGTTGCTTGACCAATCAATCCCTGTGGGATTCGACCTCACTCTATTGTGATTTTTTACTTGATGACAATTCGGTATACTTTCCGAGGGAAAATTGTTGAGAGACAAGTTTCCGTGCATCAACTAACAAGAAACAAAAAGATATGATTTTAAAATTTAAAGATTGAGCCTTTCTTACTAGGCAAGTAACAAACTTAAAATTTTTGAATCAATCACATTAATTGTTAGCATTAATTTTGAAAATATGAAATAGAAATAAGAAAAAGATTTTGAAAATAAATTTTGAAAATTTCAAAATTATGAAAGAAAAAATGAAAAAGATTTATTTTTGAAAAAGATTTGAAAAAGATAGAATTTTTAAATTGAAATTTTGACTTGACTCATAAGAAACAACTAAATTTTAAAAAGTTTTGAAAAAGTCAACTCAAATTTTCGAAAATTTATGAGTGAAATAAGGAAAGTAATTTTTTTAATTTTTGAATTTTTAATGAAGAAAGAGAAAAACAACAAAAAGACACAAAACATGAAAATTGTGAATCAAAACACACAATGCATGCAAGAACACTTTGAATGTCAAGATGAACACCAAGAACTTATTTTTGAAAATTTTTAAGAAAAGAAAAATATGCAAGACACCAAACTTAGAAATTTTCAAACTTTAGACACTATTTGAAAATGTATATGAAAAACAAGAAAAGACACAAAACACGAAAATGCAAAAATCAAACAAAGAAGATCATCAAGAACAACTTGAAGATTATAAAGAACACCATGCATGAGTTTCGAAAATTTTAAGAAAAATTTAAAAGATGCAATTGACACCAAACTTAAAAATTGACACTAGACTCAAACAAGAAATATCAAATTTTTGGTTTGTTTATGATTTTATTAATTTTTTTTTGTATTTTTTGAAAATTAATTTGAAAAAGAAAAATAAGGATTTCAAAATTTTTAATGAGAATTCCAGGAATCATGCAATGTCAGTCTAAAGCTCCGGTCCAGGAATTAGACATGGCTTACTAGCCAGCCAAGCTTTCAGTGAAAGCTCCGGTCCAAAACACTAGACATGGCCAATGGCCAGCCAAGCTTTAGCATACAAATCAGGCATACAACAGCTGATTAGATGGGAGTCCACGGACTCTTGTGATGATAAGTTGAAATCTCGGTCCAAAGGATTAGACATGGCTTCGCAGCCAGCCAGACTTCAACAGATCATCGTGAAACTCTAGAATTCATTCTTAAAAATTCTGAAGCCATAGAATAATTTATTTTTGAATTTTTTTTGAATATTTTTCAAAAATAAAAAGAATAAAAACAAAAACTTAAAATTAAAATAAAATTACCTAATCTGAGCAACAAGATGAACCGTCAGTTTTCCAAACTCAAACAATCCCCGGCAACGGCGCCAAAAACTTGGTGCACAAAATCGTGATTGTTCATTCCTTGGTAACGGCGCCAAAAACTTAATACGCACGTTCATAATCTTAGTTCTTTGTCACAACTTCGCACAACTAACCAGCAAGTGCACTGGGTCGTCCAAGTAATAAACCTTACGTGAGTAAGGGTCGATCCCACGGAGATTGTCGGCTTGAAGCAAGCTATGGTCACCTTGTAAATCTCAGTTAGGCAGATTCAAATGGTTATAGAGTTTTAATAATTAAAAGATAAATAAAACTTAAAATAAAGATAGAGATACTTATGTAATTCATTGGTGAGAATTTTAGATAAGCGTATGGAGATGCTATGTTCCTTCTGAATCTCTGCTTTCCTACTGCCTTCATCCAATCCTTCATACTCCTTTCCATGGCAAGTTGTATGTTGGGCATCACCGTTGTCAATGGCTACATCCCGTCCTCTCAGTGAAAATGGTCCAAATGCGCTGTCACCGCACGGCTAATCATCTGTCAGTTCTCGATCATGCTGGAATAGGATCCAGTAATCCTTTTGCGTCTGTCACTACGCCCAGCACTCGCGAGTTTGAAGCTCGTCACAGCCATCCCTTCCCAGATCCTACTCGGAATACCACAGACAAGGTTTAGACTTTCCGGATCTCAAGAATGGCCGCCAATAATTCTAGCCTATACCACGAAGACTCTGATCGTAGATCAGGAGGCTAAGAGATACGCATTCAAGCTTGTTTTCATGTAGAACGGAAGTGGTTGTCAGGCACGGGTTCATAAGTGAGAATGGTGATAAGTGTCACATAATCATCACATTCATCATGTTCTTGTGTGCGAATGAATATCTTAAAATAAGAATAAGAATGAATTGAATAGAATAACAATAGTACTTTGCATTAATACTCGAGGAACAGCAAAGCTCCACACCTTAATCTATGGTGTGTAGAAACTCTACCGTTGAAAATACATAAGAACAAGGTCTAGGCATGACCGAATGGCCAGCCTCCCTAAACGTGATCTCTGAACATAAAATTATCCAAAAGATGTGAAATAATTCACTAAAAGTAGTTTTTATACTAAACTAGTAGCTAGGGTTACAGAAAGTAAGTAAATGATGCATAAATCTATTTCCGGACCCACTTGGTATGTGCTTGGACTGAGCATTGAGCTTTCATGTGTAGAGACTCTTTTTAGAGTTAAACGCCAGGTTGTAGCCTGTTTCTGGCGTTTAACTCTGATTTGCAACCTGTTTCTGGCGTTTAACTCCAGAATAGAGTAGAAAGCTGGCGTTAAACGCCAGTTTGTGTCGTCTAAACTTGGGCAAAATATGGACTATTATATATTTCTGGAAAGCCCTAGATGTCTACTTTCCAACACAATTGAGAGCGCGCCATTTGGACTCCTGTAGCTCCAGAAAATATACTTTGAGTGCAGGGAGATCAAAATCCAACAGCATCTGCAGTCCTTCTTCAGCCTCTGAATCAGATTTTTGCTCAAGTCCCTCAATTTCAGGTAGAAATTACCTGAAATCACAGAAAAATACACAAACTCATAGTAAATTCCATAAATTTGATTTTTATTTAAAACTAATAAAAATATATTAAAAACTAACTAAATCATACTAAAAACTATGTAAAAATAATGCCAAAAAGCGTATAAATTATTCGCTCATCAAAATCCTAGGCTAGTTGACTTTAAGATATCGATAAATTGGTATTGTTGATGATAATGCCTTAGTATGAATGTGTGAAATTGAATGATGGTTTAAATGTTGAATAAATTTTTTGCTGGATGTCTTGATTGAGTGAGTTCTATTCTTTGGTATGTGTTGAAGTGTTGTAATTTATTTTTTGAGATTGGAATTCATGTAAATGATACATGAAATTAGATTTGTGATGGTTAATTGTTGATTTAATAAAAATTATATAGGTTTGGTTAATGGAAAGTTAAATGATAATTTAGGTAAAAATTCAATATTGGATGAGTTGTTGAAGGGTGAAAGATGGATTGGTTAGGCTTGGTCTTGGATGAAGTTATTGAGTAATGTTTTTAAAAAGAAAAAGGTTTTGAGCAGTGTGAATTTGGAATGTTGCAAAAAATGTGTAATTTGGTAATTTTTGCCAACTTCGACGGGCCATAACCTACCACTCAGAATGTGGAAATTAAAGAAATTTATCTTGAATAAAAACTGGGAATGTCTACTTTAAGACCGTTGAAGAATGGAGGAAAATATTTTTTTGACAAAACGTTATGGGTATTTGAAAATTGATATTTAAAACTAAATTATGTAGGTTTTGCAACAGGGATACCCGAACCAGGTTCTCCGCGTACGCACAAGCCATGCATACACATCACGTTGGGATCGAACCAAATTCCCCGTGTACACATAGGGCATGTGTACGCACGATAGCCAATTCTTGCGAGACCCGTTTGAGGTTCGTACGTATGCGCGAGCCATGCGTACGAACCATTTCTTATTTTTGCTGAAAATGCGATTTTAAACTATTAAGCCTTTTCGGTGGGCTTGAAACCTCTGTAATCTCCATATGGAGTCTGAGAACCATTTTTAAAATTTTGAATATACTGGGTGAGTATAATGGTTTGGGCGGGGTAATTACCGAATGAAAAATTGTTAAACGGGATATAAATGTTGTAGGGATGGTGGTTCATCCCGTCCACGGTGAGGACAATGGTTTTTTTCCGATCACAGCTTGAGGATAATTATCCTAGTGATAAATATGAATATAAAAAATTATTATTCTAATTTCGATTTTGGTTTTAATTATGATCTTGGTTATGTTTTATTGTAATTATGATTGAGATATGATCACTGAATTGGCAAGGACATGGATTTTGTCCCGCTTGCGTTGTTGATGAGGCACCTGCACCTGGTAAGGTTGGTGGTTTTGTCCCGCTTGCACCTAGTTGCCATGTGATGTGGGATGGTGGTTTCTTTCCACCCGTATTCTCTCTTGTTGCAAGGTGAGAAGGCATTCTCCTTTGTGTGGGATGACACTCTCCATT
>NC_029786.2:71862052-71916001 GCF_000816755.2 Arachis ipaensis
TAGTAAGGCATCCTTCCTCGATATATTCCCCATGGTGATACCTCCAAGAGAAGGTGGTAGGGCACACTCTCTCGATTATATTCCTCCTGCGGATGCGCAACAGAGAGACGATATCCGAGTTAGCTACCGGATGTGGCGGGTTCTGGAAGTTTAACCGACATGTGAGCTTACGGCCCTTAGGACAGGCATACATCATGTGCATTTGCTTATAATTATTTAGGTGTGCATAATTATTCTGGTTTGCCTATTTTATATTCTGTTAACTGCTATCTATGCTATTTGTTGTAATTTCTCTCTAACTTTGATTGTTTTGTATTGATTATTATTTGTGTTTGATTTCATTAATGATACTTGGGACTGGGATTAATGATTGATAATTATGAGTGGCTAAGAGAAGGAGAGGTTGAATCTTGACCTCTTTTAATTTACTATCAAACTTGGATTCTGTAAAGTTTTCTTGAATATAACACTAGAGATATTTCGTATTTGTCTCTGAATGAGTTAAGAGATAAAACAAAGATACAAGCAATGTATGATGCAGAGAAGTGTAGAAGGATAGAATAAATCGGAGATTATTTAGTTTTGTCTCCTATTATGCAGAACCAGAAACAGAGAAGAGAAAGAAGAATGACACACAGATGTATCTTAGTTCAACTACTCAGTGTAATATAGCTTACATCCAGTCTCCATCACAACAGTAATAGAATTTCATTATCTTTCAATAGATTACAATCACCAATTCTCCCTAGGATTCTACCCAATCCTATCTGGGACAAGTCCATTTTCAAACCCAAACCGAACTTGACTAGGAACTCACCCTAGCTTTTCAACAGCAAAGTGCTAATCCAACTTGCAAGAGAATACCCTCAGAATCATGACAACAAAATAGAAAAACTTACAAAGAATTTATGAGATAACTATGGCTTTCTCTCCAAGTTTAACTCCCTACCTTTTACCACTCAATGGATTTTACTTACAAACCTCATTAATTTGCCTTTTACTATTGAAACTCAGACAAACTAAACTGAGAAAAAGAAATACATAATGAAAACCATGAAGGAGAAGAATAAACAGCTCAGTAAGCTATGGGAATCCAAACTTTGTGCTCTCACTCCTTACTCCTATCCTTGGCCGTTCACCCCTATTATAGAGGAGTGAAACTTCCAAGGCTTGAAACCTTGCTTCAGTACATGTTGGTTTTTCTTCTCGTGATAAACAAATGCAGCAGCAGCGATCACAGAGGAGAGAGAGGGTAGAAGCAATGACATGCAACCATACCTTCAATCTTCTCTTTCAACCTTTTTTCATCTTTCTTTTCGAATCTGAGCCGTGCGTTCTTGCTTTGGCTCCAAGTTTTGTTTTTTATCGTTGATAAGAAGCAAAGCACTAATAAACCACTATTTTATGGTTTATCTTGTGCTAATTTGAGTGGTTATTTGAGTGGTTTTTGTCAATCCTTTACTCACTTATTCATATAATTTGCATGGTTTTACAATTCCTTCCTTATTCTGTGATATATATGAAAACATGCTTCTTTGATCTTAAATTTGCTATGTTTAATCCTCTTTTATTACCATTCGATGTCGTGATATGTGTGTTAAGTGATTTAAGAGATTACAGAGCATGAATGGCTCAGAGGATGGAAATGAAGCATGCAAAAGTGGAAGGAATACAAGAAGTTGAAGAAATTGCTAAGTTGTCCAGCCTGACCTCTTTGCACTCAAACGGTCATAACTTGAGCTACAGAGGTTCAAATGAGGCAGTTCTAGTTGTGTTGCAAAGCTAACGCCTGGGGCTTCAAAATGATATATAATTTGCTATAGTGACAGTACAGCTAGGCAATGCGAATGCGTACTCCACGCGGACGCGTTGCAGTGACGAAAAACCAGCGTGGCAGATTTCGCCCCCGATAATTTCTGGGCTATTTTTGACCTAATTTTCGGCCCAAAAAACATAGATTAGAGGCTATAAAGTGGGAGAATCTATCCATTCATAAAAAAAAGAATTCATACAACTTTCAACAATTTTTAGGTTTTTAGATATAGCTTTTAGAGAGAGAGGCTCTCTCCTCTCTCTAGGATTTAGGATTCCTACTTTTATGTTGTTGAGTTGGATATTACTACCTCCATTGAAGACTTTATTATTCTAGTTTATTTTCTATTTCCTTGCTCCTTTAATTTCCATTTATCTTATTTTAGTTTTTATCCTATTTCCTTACTCTTTTATATCTTTAATCCTTATTCAGAGTTACAATTGGAAAGCTTTTATGACATTATTAATGCAAAGAGTGTTTTTCTATTTACCTCATTATTTGTTTGATTATCTTCAAGTATTTATTTAGTCATTTATTATGTGAAATTGGCATCCATGTCAATGGAGTAGGCTCCCAACTTGACATGGGGGTTGATTAAGAGGAGACACTTGAAGTGGAATGCTTAAGTAATTAGTTAAATTGGAAGTTGTTGGCTAATTCTGTATTTACTAATGCTAGACCTTCTCAAGGGAGAGGACTAGGATTTGTAAATAAGAGTTAGCTTAATCACTTGACTTTCCTTTATTTAGTAAGGGTTAACTAAGTGAAAATAACAACCTCTTGACACTACACTTGAGAAAATCCATTAAGGATAGAACTTCCAATTAATCACACCACCGGTCAAGGCTTTTTTTAATTAATTATATAAATTCTCTTTTTAATTTCCACTGCTTTAAATTACAATTATTTATTTTTCTGTTCTCAAACTCAAAATCTTCTCAGAAAAACCCATAACCAATAATAAATACACCTCCCTGCAATTCCTTGAGAGACGACCCGAGATTTAAATACTTCGGTTATAAATTTTATTGGATTTTGTTACTTGTGACAACCAAATTTTTTGTACGAAAGGATTCTTTGTTGGTTTAGAAGCTATACTTACAACACGATTATATTTTCATAAAAATTCTTTACCGACATTAAATCTGTTCGTTAAGCACCTTCATATTTACTTTCTTCATTTTCCAATTCGATGCTTGTAGCCTAGTTGATTTTTTCAAAGTTCCTTGATGAAGCACAAATGAAAAAATCTCCTTTTTGTGATTTTTTTCTGATATGATCTTCCTTTTTTGCTCTAGCCCTTTTTACCTTCTCTTTTTTGCTTAAAAATGGAAACTCATTTTTGGTTCTTCAATTTTGCCCTAGCTTCATAGTTTCCTTTTTCTTTCTTCTTGTTTCAGAAAGCTTAAATAATGTGACGTAAAAGAACATAAAAGAGAGACAAGAGAGAATTTTTGTTCGGTGGGTGAAGTGTGTGTTTCAAATGAATTGAAATTTGATTACCTAGTTAGTGACTAAGTGGAGTGAATGGATTTCGGTTTTGATCTACCGATTAGGCTAGTGATGATCTTGGGCCAAGTTTTGTTTTCATTCTTGAGGCTAGATATTTGCTTTTATTTCAGATGAGTGAAGTGATGGAAGCAAATGAATCATGGGCGTTATTTGAGTTTGTGGGCTGGATGCCATTTCTTTTTCATACTTCTTGGGCCAGTGTGATTAATTTAAATTCTGCACACTAAACAAAACACATTACATAAACAATTTGACAATAACCCAATAATGTTTAGTCAACATCTTAATCATAGTTTATTTCTCTAAACTCAACAATCTCTTCCTTGATGACAAACATTACTAAATGAATTTAAATAAAATAAGAGGAGTTTTTAGAGACTTTCCTATGATGTTTCCTTTGTCATGAAGCTCCCATTTTCTTTTGATCTCCAAGCTCCCCCTGAATGTTTGCTTTTTCATAACCTGATACCAACAAGCTTTTCACAGAAATAATGCCAAACATTCAATAATTATCAAACAGTTATATATCTTAGGGAACCTATTTGATCAAATGCCAAGAGTTCACAAGACTTATTGTCAATTCAAAAAATCATAGGCTAGCCTTGAACCAAGCATAAATCAGAGCTAAAAATAATCAAAAACCATCTATTTAAAAGATTATTCATAACTATATCAATATTTATAAGCTGCAGATTTTAAAACAAAAATAAATCAAATCATAAACATCATAAAAAACAGTAGCTTTAAACATCATCATGATAGATCAAAACCAAACTTCAAACATCTGCATTTTCAAAAATAATATAAAACAGAGACAATAATTTTCAATTCATTTTCTTCTCTCTCCTTTTTGTTATCAAGGAGGGATGAACCTGCACAAAAAAATTAATATGCAACACACAGGTGTAAAGCATATAAGAGTGTTAGTGCTAAAGTTTAAGTCCTAAGAACTATTACAGTCATCCATACTAAAGTGTAATCAAATCCAAAGAGCCAGAAAAGCAATAAAAATGTTTTAACATGATAAGAACCCAGAAATCATAATTCAGAAAAACAATGCTTTAAGCTTCAGCAGTAACATCATAGAGCAGAAACTTGGCATCAGATCCCTCTTCCTCGGTTCCAGCCATAACCTCATCTTCATCGATCATTGCTTGGTCATCATCCAAGAAGTCTAAATATTTAAGCAGTACCTCAACTCAACTTTGAGATTTCCAAAAGAAATTCTCATTTTGAAGAGTCAATTGCCTAGCTTGTTTGCTCGAGTTATTCATCTGTTTTGTGAGGTTGACAAATTCTTGTAAAACATCCTTAACAATACCATTCAAAAGGTACTTATGGGATCAGGATGTCCCGGCTGTGTATGGAGGAGGAAGACTTTCTTCCTCATCTTCCTCAAGAACCGTGTCCTTGGTAGCCTTTGTGTTTTTTTCCTTTGTCTGTTTTACTGCACCACCACCCTTGAGATATGAAAATTTGCCTTCCATGGTCTCACCGCTCATATCAATACCAAAGTACTCAAAGATGCAAGTCAAAAACATTCCATATGGAAGAGAGATATTTTTATCACTTTTTTTGCAGTAAAAAATATGGCGCATCATCAAGTAAGCAAAAGAAATTTTTATTTTATTGATTATGGCAAAGAGAACCAAAGAATCACAGAGGGTGACCCATTGATATGAATCACTTTGTGGTAGAAGAATGTGAGTAATAAGGCGGTGAAGCTGTGCACGGGAAGGACCTAGGGCTCTGTGAGTTGGTGTGACACCATCTATGAGGGAAATATTCTCATATATGTTGGCCAAAATATCTTAGTGAGAAACTCCAAGATTATTGTCCCACTTATCATAGATGTAGGCATTTACTCCTACTTCAGAGTAATCAAGGGATTCACTAATAGCGTATTTGTTTAAGTAAATTTGGCAACCCTTGACATATGAGTGAACAACAACCTCAGAATAGTGCATATTTGCATAGAAATCCCTAATCAAATCTGGGTATATGGGCTTTCGGATTTCAAACAATTTTTTTCACCCCAAAAATCTAAAATTTTCAATGAAATTTATCCCTTTTTTAGCCAAATTATTCAGGTCAGTAACAAAGATAGAGCACAAGGGTCTTTTTGATAAAATATCTCTGTGAAACTCAAAATTCATGCAAGAAGTAAACCGTTGAGGATCAAAATGAGAGTGAAGTTGTTTACCAAAATAGGATTTGAATGCAACTGAATCTAGGTAAACATGTTCTTTAACAAAATGAAGAAAAAGTCTTTTGTTACCTTTAGATGGACGAGAAGAGGGGGCTGAGCGTCCTGGAGGACGAGAAGTTGAGCGAGGAGGAAGAGAAGATGGAGGTTCCTCATCTGTCATGGGTCTTTTGCCTTTTGCCACTTTAGATTTTGAGGAGTCAGCTTCTTGAGGAGCCGATGATGGCCTTGAATTTGTGGTTTTGGTTCTCGTCATTGACTCAGGTGGTTGAGAGGAGTGAGAGGAGGATGAGTATGAGTAGATATGAATATGTGTGTGTGCTTGTGGTCTGGAAGGTGAATTTTGTGGAGGTCTTATGGTACCCGTTCCCGTTCATGTGGAAACTGTCTTTCTCATAGTGAAAGAAATAAAGGGTGTGGAGAAGAAAGAGAATGTGGAAGTGATCAAATAATGGAAGGAGATGAGAGGTCATCAAATCAATAACTGCTTTAAATGCACAAGTAAATTCAAGTAAGATAAATAGCATATAGACATTTAATATGTATAATTAAGCAAACCATGACAAGTAATCAAACCCAAATAAAATCAAACAAGTACAAACGATGCATGCCTGTCCTATAGCTAATGAGCTCATCTGTCAGTTATACAGGCAACCCTACATGTCTGGTAGCTAACCCTGGACAGTCCCATCGTGTGCGCATCTACTAAGAGGAATTTTACATCTTCAAGGAGGAACGTCGAGAAATGTATAAGTGTCCGGCCACATCTTGCGATGAAGGGTCAACAGAATCTCAAGTCTCAATCTGGAGCAAGTGGAGCCAACCCACTGCATCTACCTAGGAAAATTCATGATTCATATAAAATTTTAAATCACAGGTCATTCTCAACCAGGAGCTGGTGGGGACGAACAACTGTATCAACCCTGGGAAACTCAAACCATAGCCCAGAGTAAGTAGAATCACACCACTGCATCTATCCAGGTAAATCATAATTCACCACATCCCAGAGCAAGTGGAATCAGTCCACTGCATCTACCCAGGCAGGTACATCTCAATCAAACTTCATTCTGTTATTGAATTCATTCTAAATCTTACTCCACTTCATTCATAATCATAATCATAATCAATCATCAATATATCTCATTATCATAATCATCCTCGTCATCCTCAATCAAGATCAATCCTCATCACTTCTCAATCTTCTTCAATATCAATTTAACTTTATCAATGTGTTCACACTCTTTTCAAGACCTAAAAACTAGCTATCGGACCTTAAACAGGGGTTACAGAAATTTACAAGCTTGCCGGGAAGGTCAAACAGTTAAAACAGAGTTTTGTGTAGAAAACAGGGCTTGTGCGTACGCATCTTTATTGTGCGGACGCATGCAAGAGCATGACTTCCCTGCGTGTGCGTATGCATCATAGTGTGCGTACGCATAATTAGTAAGATTTCCAGGGTGTGCGTACGCACACCCCCTCGTGCGTACGCACGAGCACTTCCAATCCTCTATTTCATGTGTAGGCACCATATGGTGCGTGGGCACACAAACCAGAAATTATGGTTTTCTGCAGCATCAAAGAGTCTAGTTTTTTTATATCCAACTTCCGACGTTCATAACTTTCTATACAAAGCTCAAATTTCCCTCATCCCTATACCATTTTAAAACTCTCACAACCATCTTCAATTTGAAATAAACTTCACTCAAGTCCAAACTCTAAGGCCAAGTTATGACCCGTCAAAGTTGGTCAAAAATCAATTTTTACCAAATTTACCTAAACATTCCTTTTGACCAATCCACCAATTCACATTAATTCAAACCACTTCCTTTCCATTTTTAAGCCTTCCAAACATTCACTCGTCAACTCCTCACCATTCCAAGCCTAATCAAAATATTTTTGATTCATTTATCACACTCATTATCAAGCAAACCATAACTTTATACTCTGATTCAATTCTCATTAATATTCATTATCAACAATTTCTATAGTCCAACAATTTAATAACAATTTTCATACACTCAATTACACAATCATCAACTAAATTTCAAACCTAATCATTCATTCTAACGATTTCCATCATCATTCAATAACTACCAACCCAACCATAATATCACATCATATTCTCACATTCCAATTCATAACTCATCAATATATCAACTCATCAATTTCATCAATTTCAATTAATAACTCATAAACAATCAATCACCACTCACAATCAAATCCAACAACTCATCAATTACAATATTTTAATTTTAACCAATCGTGTAATTCAATCCTATTCCTAAGAGCATTTAGTCTAGGACTTCATGTCATATTACATGGTATCGAAAACTTAAATGGTACCTTAATAAAGTCAAAAGCAAACTCTCAAATATGAAGTCCACCAAATTCAAATTCTAAGATCACCTCCACCAAGTTCAAGCACCACCAATGATCAACCCAATACTTTCAATATTCAATCTACACTATTTTTTACATAATACACACAATACTCAAACTCTAGGATTTTATAGAACTTCATAAACCAAAAGAAAAAATGGCTCTTACTTTTACCCACTAAAATGGGTGATGAAAACTATCAATAGCTCGTACTAGAGCACCTCTAAACAACTAAAATCACAAGATTTTCTCAAAACCCAAACCAAAATATGAATTAAAAGGAAAAAATGAAACTGAGCAGCGGACCTTGAGATACTCACTACAATACCTAGATAGAATCGAAGATCTTAACAAGAGCTTCGCGTGACCGCAAACGGCTAGTCAATCAGAGCTCCGGAGAGGAAGTTATGGTGGATTGAAGTTCAAGAAGTTAGGATTTGTGTTCTTCTCTCTCACTCTCTTCTCTCAATCCGTGGAACTAATAGAAATGGGGGAAGAAGATGGTGAATTGTGGATTAAGTGAGGCTATATATATGTGGGTTTGGGCTCATTTGGACTCGGTTCACTTGATTTGGCCTCTTGGTCCAATTTTGGGCCAAAATCTTTAAGATTTGTATTTTAATTTGCATTTCAAGTATTTTTACTTTTCCAAATTATAATTTTCACTGTTCTAAAATTTTCTGGCTCATAATTAATTTTTTCACTCATAATACCAGACAGTTTAAATTAATACTGCCGGTTAAATTTTCAATACGCTTCCTTACGCATTTTTTAATAAAAATACATTTTTCTACTCAAAAAAATTTTCAAATCTAAATATATCACATTTAAATTTTTAAATTATGATTTTTAATTTTTTCATCCTGTCGGTCCTTATAAAAGATGTTGTAGTTTTAGAGTTGTATGTGGGCTAAAATTAAGTTGAAGGATTTAGAATCAGTTGTAGAACTTTGGGCTCAATTGACACTATTAAATTCACGCGTATGTAGTGTATTTTTTTCTCAGATAAACCTTAAACTAGTCATTCTAGATTACTTTAGACTGCAATTATCAGCTTTTTAATTTTTAATTTCCTTTCCTTCTTACGGGATCGCATCGTAATTAATCCTAACAACTATATAAAATGGAGGTCACTAGTGTTAGCAAACATAAATATTTTTCAAAGTAATAGGTTCAACAAATGAATCACACATGCATAGTGGTGGGTCCTATTATGATTGGTATATATGCTACGGCGAATAATTTCAATTCATTCTTTTTTATTTATTTCCAATGACTAAGCAAAATCCGATCTGAACAATTATACTAATACATGTATACTAATTAATAAGATTGTTTTATTTGAAAGGATTGCCAAGTTGACAAGAAAAATTATACTTTATTTATGCTGATGATGCAAACAAAAAAAACTTGAATCACTTAAATAACTGTTCATGTCAACGTTCAAGAGAAACTGAGAAAGTAAAATCTTGTTAGTGTGTGTTTGGATTCACATTGGGCAAATTGGAGTTTGAATGGAAGTGATTTTGTAGAATTGATTTTGATTAAAAGTGAGTTTGTGCTTTTTTTATTTAATTTATCATTTTTAATAGGAACAATAATATATATTATAAAAAATTAAAATAGTAAACAATGCACAAAAATTAAAATAATTGTTTTAATATTCTCAATATTTATATAAAAAAAATTATGAAAAAATCAATAATAACTAGCAACAACCTCTAAACGTGCGTTGAGTAAATGCAGAAGCTATGATTTCTTTCTTCTAGTGAACGAGCTTTTGGGATGCAGAATCACGTTAGCGTTCAGAGAAAAAAAGTTGCCAAACATCAAAGAACAGCGTTCAAAGCACTGAAACGCATCTTATCCTCTCCAAGGTGTTTCACAAACACACCCTTAGTGGTACTTAATTTGCCCCGTGGATCAAATGACACAATATCTATTGTTATTTTCATCATTCATCAAATTAATTAAAATGATAGCTCACCAATCCGATGGTTAGTGAAACCAACTTTGTTGGATTTGGAACCGTCCTAAATGATAATTAATCAATATTATTCCTTTCTTATAGGGCTAATGACATCATCCATGTATTAGTTATATTAGTTATTATATATGTGAACAATTTAGCTTAAACAACCATATGATTAGTTTCGACGACTGCTCATTTCTTTGTTAATACTAATACTATTTAACTTTAGTAGCATGTAATTAGTTGAAATAGTAAGTACATTAGCTTAGTATCCAGTAATTTTGAGTTTGAGTTAAATAAAAAAATTTGTTCAACAACCTGGAGACTTTATTAAGTCGAATGTATTTATTTTATCTTTTTAATATTAGAATGATGAACACAAATATTTGTGGTTTAACGACGAACCAAATATAAAAAACACAAAAAAGGCCAGATAGATGGGGTGTTTTGTAAAACAACAATTCTGCGTTGATCACACTTATGATGCTCATCAGCCTCGTGTCATGAAAATTTCTTATGTATTTGGGTGGCAGAAGCACCAGCCTTCATAAGATACACATATCACATTCCTTAGTACTTGTCAAGCAATTACAATCATGTATAATAGGTATGTACAATAATTAAGTACCTATTAAATTTAAGGATAAACAAGATTAGAAAATATAAAATATATGAAAAATGAAATGGTTCAAAGCGTACGAGAACATATGCTGAATCCTGCTTAAACTATTTTATGAAATTAACAAATTTCAAAACCCTATCAATTCTATGAACTTGTGAGTAACAAAACATGTTATAGCATAACTTCAAAAGTTATTTTATGAAGTTATACGGTCCCGCTACGTTACCAACAGTATTTCTGCCAACTTCTACCAACTCTTATTTATAACTGTGTTTAATAAAAGTGTTTTCGTGGATGTATCTAATAAAAATATCTTTTTTATGGCTGTATTTAATAGAAGTATCTTTATAGATATATTTTCTGGATGTGTCTCTTTATATATGTGTTTAAAATATAATAATTAATTATTATTAGTAATAAGTTGGTAGATAATATATTGGTACTCTATACTTTTCCATTTAAAAATTGTTTCTGATATTATCAGATTTTGTAAAACAACTTTTGAGGTGTAGAAAAATTTAGACAATTATTTTGAGAATTTTTAAACAAAAGATAGATAAATATTTGACAATAAAAAGAGATAAGGTTTAGAAGATCAATACATAATACATAGATGTATACTGATTCAGCTATAATGTATATATGTCCAGTTGTCAAAAAATCTTGAGAATTTTACTATTTGAATGAGCATACAAGCAGTTATTCTTTCATCAAATCTCAGGTTAAGTTTTGACTGATACGTGTCATTGATTCAAATTGGATCAAACATTAATCTAAGAACTTTATAAAGTCATCACAAGACTACAACACTTAGATTGGATTAAGCACACCATCCTAAAAACTTTAGAAATTATTTTTGCAGGTCTTCTTATGACTACATGAGACTCAGATTGATCTAAGAACTTCGTTTGAAATCGAAAGTAAAAAAAAATTTCATATTTTGATCATCTCAGTTTAGCCACTAAACCCAAGACTTTTCCTACCAGTGTTGCTTTTGTTTCTCATATGCATCCTCTAACTCTGCTTCCAAGAGTCATAATGTTATACCATCAGTTTGTGCTGCTTTGTCCTTTTCGATCTCAATTTTTCTTTGAGATTTGAGAGGAGTTTTCTTCCATTCAAACTTAGTTTAATTTAGAATTAAAAGTTATACATCAGAGATTCTTCTAGTTCTATTTCCCAAACTTGTTTAATTATGTTTGTGACTTGTATACTATCACAACAACATTCTTGAAACCAAAATCTTTTTCTTTCTTTATTTCAATCGGGTCAAAGTTAACTAATAAAGGGTAGTGATCTAATTTACTACCATGTGAATGTAGGACTGTCCCACTTGGATAGAATTGTCTTTATTGGAAAGTGATTAAGTACTTATGTAATCTCTCTATGATTAATTTTCTATGCTAAATTACAAGTATATCAGATTCTGCTTTCCATACCAAAGCTAATCCTTTTGTATTATGATGAATCTCATTTTCTCTTTACAAAATTGGATTATAAGCTAAGGATTTTTATCAATTTACTTGCATAATTTCTATATAATCAAATGTTTTTATGAATTCTTCGTCCAGTCGTTGAATTAATGTATAAAATGCATACTAAAAATCTACAATTTCTAGGCTGATTGTCATCCTTATTCCACAAAATGCATTGATGTACTTTCTTTAAGTGTTTTAGGACCAACATATAGGAGGATCATTATGGGTCTAAATTAAAAGGATGAATAAAACATGATGCCAGAAAGGAAATTTAAAGAATAAATCAACTTGGTTAGCAAGGATACAATTGCATTTGTGAGCCTTTACCGCATGCGTGACACATGATATTTATGTACTTTAACACCTGTCATATTTATTTTAACACCCTTGCTACCAAAATGTTACGCTTCCGGCTGCACCACTCTGATAGCAAAAAGTATTACGACGACTTCATATACTTATTAATAAAATAGGAGCCTTTGACTCGAAACCATACCGCTGTTTTCTTTGAAAAAAAAAAACAAAAAAATACTTTATCTTAAAAATAAACAAGCATATTCAAATATACATAATTTTTTTCATAAGTAACTTATAAATATAATATACATACACAACATACAATTCCTATCACTCTTACAAGATTATAATAATAAAGGCGAGGGAAAGAAAATAATATCTAAACTAAAACATAACATAAGAAAAACGCAATAAAACTCTTCCGAAACTTCTTCATCTGTTCCTGAAAAGATAAAGTTTTAGGGGGGTAAAAACCTAACCAC
Source organism: Arachis ipaensis (assembly GCF_000816755.2). Taxonomy (NCBI): domain Eukaryota; kingdom Viridiplantae; phylum Streptophyta; class Magnoliopsida; order Fabales; family Fabaceae; genus Arachis; species Arachis ipaensis. The sequence continues at coordinate 71,874,814 of NC_029786.2, forward strand.
ACAATCTCGCTACGGAGTTTTAGAATTGTTATAAGAGGATATTTAAAGAGAAATCTATTTTCAAACTTAGTGATTATCGTTGCCTTATGAATCTTTTAACCATCCAAAAAAATTCAAAACCTCTTTAAAAGAAATTAGTTAATTATTCAAAAATTCAAACTTACTTTTCATATGAAAGGACCTTAAAAGTTTTCTAACAGTATGAATGGCCAACCTATTCCAAACATAGGTTCATTAAGTCTATGTTGAACCAGTTTAATATTTCATACTTTACTAAATCTTAATCAGAAACTAACCACAAAATCAATCAACAATATCATCAATCCAGCACCAATACTCAATCAGCAAAAATACTACACCAGAATAAACACAGACAAAATAGACAAGAAAAATACAGGTATGGACAACATTTACAGTATATAGTTCAAATAGCAGTTAATAACAGTTAAGCAATTAGGCAAACCAAAATAATTTTAAACTCAAACAAAGCATTACAAGTGCATATGATGCATGTCTGCCCTATGGCTAATGAGCTCATTTGTCGGTTATATAGCCAAACCCGACATGTCCGGTAGCTAACCCGGATACTGTCTCTCTGTTGCGCATTAATATTATTAGAGGGATTACGTGCCCTGTCACCATTAGAGGGATTATGTGCCCTGTCACCATTATTAGAGGGAATATGTGCCTTGTCACCATTAGAGGGAATAGGTGCCCTGTCACCCTTACAATCAGAGAGAAAACACAGTCATACTTGTCATCAATCAACTTTAACCATGTTTCACTTATCACATTCATTCAGTTTCATAATCAAACTCAGTTTTCATCATTCTTCTTCCTCATCCCTTTCTGGGAGCAAGTGTGTAATACCCGGTCCAACCGAAATTTAGCAAATAATAAGTTAAATAGGAGCGAATATGATTGGAAGATTTGGCAATTGGAATTTGATAATTTAAATACGATATTTGGATTCAATGAATTTTTCCGAGTCAGAAAATATAGTTTTCTGCGTAAAAGTGCGCAGTGGAATTTTGACAATGAGCTAGGGGATGTGGTAACTTGCGAGTGAAGCAAGGGGAAAAGTTATGATCAATAATGATCAAAGATAATTATATGAGATATGGAGGATGACGGTGGAAGTACCGTGTATGCCATGAGCCGGAAGGCTATATTTATTGATAAATGGCCCGTTCTTGATTGGACCATGAGCCGGATGGCTGAGTTATTGCCGGGTTACGGCAAAGCCATTATTGTTTATGGCTGAGTATAAATGTATATATGATTAATGAATGAATATGTTAAATGGATAATAATAAAAAAATATTGAAATGTGATGTGCGACCCCGGGTAGTAGGCAGTGGCGTTGTCCACTTGCTCCGGGTATGAGACGGGAAAGGAGGATTATGATAAACGAGTTTAATCGTGGGGTTTTGAATAAATGTGTATTTGTGATACCTGGGTAGTAGCAAGGGTCATGGTTCGTCCCGCTTGCTCCGGGTCATTGTCTAAGGATTGATAATAATGAAGGGTGATTATGAATAAATGTTTATTTGTGATACTTGGGTAGTAGCAAGGGTTGTGGTTCATCCCACTTGCTCTAAGTTAATGTTTGAGATTTGGTAACAATGAATGTTGATAATATGAATTGAGATTGAATGAATATATGTTTGAGATGCCTGGGCAGTAGCAAGGGTTGTGGTTCGTCCCACTTGCTCCGGGCCAATGCTTGAGATACCTGGGTAGTACAAGGGTTGTGGTTCGTCCCACTTGCTCCAGGTCAGAGATTGCGACACCTGGGTAGTAGCGGCAGTAGTGGTGAATCCACTCGCTCCAGGTTGAGCTTTTAGACACCCGCCTGGGTAGTAGCCGCAGTAGTGATTATTTCACTGGCTCTGGGTTGAGCGAGCAGTAGCAAGGGGGTTGTAGCTCAAACCTACTTGCTCCGCAAGGGGTGTTTCTGTCCAATGGTTAGCTACCAGGACATGTCGGGTTGGCTATATAACCGACAGATGATATCATCAGCCATAGGGCAGGCATTCATCATTTGCATATGTTTGAATTGTTTGGGTTTGCCATTTGTCTTGGATTTCTACATCATATATGCCATGTTACCTGACTATATGCTACTTGTTCTACTTGTATCATGTTTGTGTATTACTTGCCTGTATTGCTTGTGTTTGTACAACTGAGAGGCCCCTCATGCTGGTGTCAGTGGGTGTGAGGGCAGTTCTTGATGGGATGAATTGATGATGCGATTGCATGATGATGTATTGATATAGAACTGCTGAGGCAGAACAACTGGTGATCTGATTAGAATCTCTCCACCTTTTTTTTGGAAAGTTTATATTATGTATTGAACTCTTTGAATTTGCCTATAGAGGCTCTCATGTTTCCTTCGGGAGAGATTAGGATATACTGTTGTCAACTAATTTCATAATGTACCCTAGCCGACCTAAACTTCGCGGGTCGCGACTAGTAGCTATTTACTTATGTTATATATATCTATCTATTATCTATCTCTTAATCTCCTCTACGCCTTGTCCGTATATCGTTTTCGGCTTCATGGTTTATCTTTTGTTGTCAAAACGTGAGAGATACGTCTTCGCGATTTTATTTCTACTCTTTTCAGGCTTCTCGATTAATACTCCTTTCGAAATTACCTATATTTATTTATTAAAAATCCACCTGAGAGTCGTACCACCGTAATATCATTGACTTATGACTCGAGCATAAGAATTTGAATATTAGGGTGTTACAAAGTGGACAAACCATTGCCTCTTTCTCAGGGTCTCAACTCTTAATCAAATTCACAAATCATCATTTTAACCACAATTCATTCTTTAATGAATAACTCTAAATCAAATTACAAGATCCTAAATTAAAATCCAAATCCTTCTAATAAGCATTTCAAACGAAACTTTCAGTTTTTATAAAATTTTGACAGTATCTCCTCTAAAACTCGGACTTTGCCACCAATTTCGGGTCCCATCCAAACATTCCTTAACTATTTCCAAATCACAATCATTTTCCAAAATTCAACCAATTCTAGTATCAAATTATTTTAAAATCGAAACAATCCCAATAATAAATCTCTTTCAAAATCAAACCAGCTCTAATATTAATTTATTTATAAAATCAAACTAATTCAAAATCAAACCGCTTCCAAATTCAATTCATTTTCGTATCTCAAATTATTTCCAAAGTCGGTTTATTTACAATATTAAATTAACTCCAAAACAAAAAAAATTACTTTTCATAATATTAAACTAAATAACTTTACGAACCAAATCCTCATCAATAACCACACGCCACTCAAGCAATCAGTAATTTAGTACAGGAAAAAACCACATCTATAAGACAAACATACTCACAGAAATATATTTTTTACATGAATATCTATTTAAAATAACTCTATAATATAAAATAAATTTTATGAAAATCCCCCACCTCGAAGAGTCCAAACCCACAAATTGAACACGACAGCCACCATTTTTTTTCTAATTTCAGCAGTGGTGACAATTCCAATGTAACCGAGACGGCGACAGCAACACCAACTCAACAATTCCAGCAGAACACAACAATAATAAATGGAGATACCAACTAGTAAAATTAAGATAAAAACATAACAGAGAAACAAGGTACTAAACAGAACATAAATGGAAGCATTGCAAGATTACGAACGAAAGATTAGGTGTCAGAATGAAGAGGGTGGTGCAGCCGCTTCCCTCTCTTGGTGACAAGCTCCAACAGTAAGGAGAAATCAAGAGAGTAGGAGAGAAGGCTCGTAATAGGTTTAGAATTATGTTTTAGGTTTGGTTTTTCTAAGAAGAAGCGCTCTTTTCTCTTTAGAATTTTAGTTTTAATTTCTTCAACAGTGTTTTAGTAGTTAGATTGAGTGTACTTCATATTCTTTAATTTTCTTGCAAGATTCAACCTTAACATTCAATTCCTTCAAGCTCTTTTTGGTTTGTACTTTTCTTTCATTCTTAATTTCATTTTGTGTTATGAACATTTATCATTTTTTTATTTGATCATAATGAATAAATTTCTTATGTGTTATTTGAATTTATAATCCTTTATGTCAATTTTACTTCTCTAGCTAAGTTGGTGAATTCAGATTTAGGTTTTATATATATATTGAGTTTTGTTTATGATTTCTAAATGTTTGATGAAATTTCTATAATCATTATGAAGTAGATTTTTTGTCTTGGTTTAAGGGTAAAACCTAAGGAATTTTTGAGTCACATAATTACTCTTAACTATGGTGGTATTGAATTGATCTAATTAACATAAATTTATCTAACTTTCCACGATTTTAATGGTCGATTGGATAGGACTTTGTCAATTAGGTTAAGAAACTCTAATAGACTTATAGTTGATGTTTCTGGTTAATTTATTAGGATATCTTCATCTTAATTGTATGTATATTGATAGGATTGAGTTGAATGAATTTGCTAGGTTAACATAACTCTAGCCAACTAGTTAAGACCTTGTTAATCTAATGTGAGAAACTCTAATAGGTTTACCATTAATGTTTTTGGTTTACTTATTGGAGTAATTCATTCTCTTTGTTGACATAAAAAAAAAAGCGAAAAGGATAGACAATCCTAAAAAGTTTCTCTAAGCCAAGACTCTTCTACTCCATTAACTAATATTTCTTCACTCATCACCTCTTTTTTATTTACTTACATTTTATCATTATTGCTTTAATTTTAATTTTGATGATTGCTCAAAATCCCGTTACTTTTATGATCAATCTAAATTATCCCTTTTTGAGAGACGAGACGACTCGAATCTAAACTCTCAATATGATTTATATTTGAAGGTTTAAAGAATCCTTTCTTATTTCTAAATTTGATTAGAAAATCATTTTGGAATTACTATAACAACTAAATTTTTACTTCCAACCATTTTTTCACATTATACTACCCTTTGGTTTTACACGATGAATATTTTTTGAACCATATCATTCATATTGAGCCTCAATAATCAAGGATGAGCTTTTGATTTCACAGAAAAATACAACCTTAAAATAATGGAATTTACAATTTCCTTTGATATTGTGAACTATCAGGAATTTTTAACTACGTACTGACAAATCGACATTAGAATCTTCATAGCATTGGGGTGACTTTTTTGAGTTGGCACCTTGTTTTTTTGAGTAAAGATCTACTTAATCATGTTAAAATCTTCTAAAATTACGTCTTCTTTCTTTTGTACTGAGCTTTGTTTTGCCCCTGTAATTTGATTATCAATCACTCTCACCTCCATTCTTCTTGATAGGAGTTTTAGTTTCTATTTCTTGTTAGTATAGTTACTGCAGATAATGTTTATTGGGTTTTGGTCATCTATTTCATGGGTAGGGTAGTAGCTAGGTGATAGGGCTGATTTATTTTAAAAGTTTGAGTCTATGTGATTGAGATTGTTGCTAATTTGGTTCTTAAAAGAAAGTTATGAGTAGCTTTTTAATAGGTTTACATGTGTAGATTTTTTTTTTACTGTGTTAATTCTTCCTATGTTCAGATTGTTGTTTTTCCTTCAATTCTTCTATCCTTTGTCTTACTAATTTTTCTTGGATTTGGATCCTTTAAATTTTGAATTTTACTTTAGAGAATAAAATATGATCTATCACCATTTATTTCATAGGTGAGATCAAGAGAAAACATAAAAGAAAAAACATTTAATGGTGAGAGATCTCACTTTATTTTCTAAAGTAAAAATCTAAAATTTAAAAAATTTAAATTCATTTTTCTTTAGTTTCAATCCCACTTTCTCTTCCTTATTTGCTGATTCACTAAGTCTTTCATATATTTATTAAAATTACTAGTTTTATGACCTACAAATTCATAGTAGTGACCGCAGATCGTTCCTATACGTTCATACTTTAGAAAAATCTTAAGGTGGATGTTACAATACTCCTGGATTGTCTGGGATTTTAAAACTCTTTTATATTATTATTAATATTGTAATGTGAGTTGGCACAATATTCTAAAAAGTGTTCTATTAATGGAGCTTTTATTGTATATTAATAACATTATTAAACAATTAAAGCCAAAAAATTATATTTATTTAAATTTTAATTTAAAAATTTTATAATTTAAAATTTTAAATTATAAAATTTTTAAATTAAAATTTAAATAAATATAATTTAATTAATAACTTAATTTAATTTGATAAAATAAACGTATTCGTATTATTATACTTATATGATTAATTATATTTATTCAATTTAAAAAAAGTAACTATTTAAAACCGTTAATTATAAATTAAAAAATTAATATACTCGTATTATTTTTAATACAACTACATTCACTACAAGAATATGGCCGATTAGTTACCACAAAAAGAGTCGTAAAATCATCGCTAATCTGACGCAAAATATAATTTGTGACGGATTAGCTACTGCCTAACAACTAATGCTTTCCTCGCTAATTACAAGTCGCAGATCAGTGAGGCAAATACAACTATCGCTAATTCATCGAAAAAAATTTTAGCTACCGAATAGATAGTCGCAAATCCATCACTAAAGTAAAAGATAGTTCCGTAGAAGAAATAGACTAAACGGTAGTCGCTAATTAGCGACAAACTCTACTGCAGCAGACTCATTGCTAAATGCAAGCTAACTTCGTAGGCAGAATGGAATGCTTAGTTGACACTAATTAGCGAGAAATTTTTTCGAATCTAACTCGTCCCAAGTTGTCGGCTAATATGGTTGCAACTCTATCACATTTTGTAGCAAATCTATAGCTAATCTTTGATAATCATTAATCGAATTTGTAGGAATTTTGTCGCTAAACTAAAGTTATTCTAAATGAGAAAGTAGAGCTATGAAGTAGTCGCTAACTTGTTAGAAAATAATATGTAGTCAATTAGTTGCAATACTATCGCAAAATGTCAAAGCAAATTCCTTTTAAACTAGTATTGATAGATATCTCACAAATGTTTCAGTCGCAATAAAACCTTTTATTTATCACCATCATCAACGAGTTTAGAATTACCAATTTCGTTGCTATACTAAAATAAACCTCATATTTTTATTTTAGTCATTGAACTAAAAGATTATAACGCATACAAATATAATTAGTTCATCAACATCAAAACTAAAGGCTCGGTTACAATATCATGTAAAAGTAAGTATTCACTCACTTATTTAGAGATGTTTCAATCTAGTTGCACAAATGTGATCCTGCTTTTATAAAATTCATTATACATTATACATCACAGTTTCCTATTGCACATTGAAAATTTAAAAAGAAAAATAAAAAATACAAATAAACACCACCTAAGACTTGGCAGTTCATACAGTAAGGGAAATGTATTAAACTACATACTTGCTTCTTCAAAATTGTAGGTTATCTATATTAGTATCTATGTTCGCAAACATAGTTGGTTGATTTACTGAGATACTTCTGAACAAGGTAGAAATATTGTTTTCTCCATCATCCTCCATTTTATTATTGAGCACAAAATATGAGAAGAATCATCTATTTTAGTAAACCTGGAAGCATGAACAAGAAAATGAAAAGAAGATAAGCCTAAAAAGATTATAAACTACTTAACCAGTCAATATATTCTACCAAAAATAGCAGTTTAAAGGTCACAAAAATCACTTTCAATGAGCAGAAAAAGAAGCAATAAAATTACAATTTCAAGAACAAAATATAAAATACTTACTCTTAAAATAGGAAGAGTCGTATTTCTGTGCATTTGTTGACATATAACAAGGCATCTGAAGAACTCCTATGTAGCTAAATAAATCATCACATGAGCACAAAGTAAGTAAGCAGTTTCTACTTGTAAGTAAAGCATTTTTCCAGAAAAAAGGAAGATACGGTATCAAATAGTACATCATTGAACAAAAGCATCTTCTCTTTGAGCAAATATTAGTATTTAAGACGAAGGATCTAGATTATGCCCGCTAGATAAAAATTAGGCAATATAGACATTACACCTGGTTACTATGCAAAATTAAGGGGCTTGACATTCTTATTCTTATTACCAACTACATAGTATAAACCCAAAGATTATTAACATCCATAAAATTACAGCAAATGAAGATCTCACAATAGACTAGCATATGAGCTTTCATCATCAAATCCAAGTGGATAGACCACTTTCTCAATCTATAACAAAATTTGTCGACAAAGCAATATGCTTTTTTCTGTCGCATGTGTCCATAGTAAGAGTATTCAAAACTATTACATCAGTAACATTGAGCCAAATAAGTGAAGTTGTTCAGAAGATGAGAAGAACTAAGAATCACAAATTCTCTTGTAATAAAATTTATTTCTCAAAGACAAAAAGAAAAGGTAAAGGCCAACTCCTCCAACGCGGAAAGCATGCAAAGTGAAATTTTAGTGTGTAAAGGTTAAAGACGAAACACAGTGCCTATTGAACCTATAAAAACAAAAATTATAGATCATGAGACTAACAAGAAAGACCAATCCCAAATAAATAAGAAGTAACAGATTTCTAAGTTACCCAATTGATCAAATTCAGTTGTATGTTCTCATGACACATGGACACAATTGACAAACTTTGTATAGCTTCTTTTAGAAAAAACACAAACAATAGTTGCCAAATAACATGAGACAAGCAGGTAGAACGATTTATGTAAGAACATTTCTACCTAGCAAAAATCAAACATGAGTTATGAAACAGAAAATTCCAAATTTTTGCCATTACTTCAAAGTCAACCAAAACTATTTACCATGCAGATATCAGGATTAGACTCATTCTTCCATGCTCCTCTCATAATCCTAGTATGATCAAAATTAAAATCTTTCTCTTGCATTGTGTTGGGTGATCTTTTTTCCTGTAATGAAACATAACATATCAGCAATTGTCACAATAGTATATTCTCAAAAACATTTGATAATAATATAGAAATCTTTTTTTAAAATCCATATCTAAGGTTGACACCAAACAACCTCGGCAATCAAATTTCAATTCTGTTTTCAAACTATCAAATAAATTCGGAATTGCACAAACTTCATGTCCAGGCGACCGTCTCAGATTAAGTTTTCTAATAAACAAAAAACCATAATTTTCTGATCGCTCTAGCCTTGAAAATAGAGGGAAAAACTGTAACTGCTCTGCAGTGTTTGAAAACCAGAAAACAGCAGCAATGTTCAATAATCAAAATTTCGTATAAAGTCCAAATTAAATCCGATGGCCTTCAAAATTAATATGGTTTAACTTAACTTATTCAGATTTCTTTTTCAATTGGTTTCAGGTCAATATTATTTCTAATGAAAAAGTTACATAGCTTGGAAGTTGGATAAAAATGAGTCAAAACCTGTTTTAGAAATCAAGAAGCTTGGTATATTTTAACATACATAACTTTTACTACAAAACTTCAAGTAAGCTAAATTTTGGTTTGGAAACTCCTAACTTATCTAGCAACAAGTGTGCCTTGGTTGCAACTCCATCGCTGTTTAATTTTAAGAGTTACAAACATTGGAAGTTGATGCATGACTTGCTGAAAACTAATTCTTTTCATCTTTGACCACCAATTTTCAAAAATTTACAACTCCCAATCCTTAACTCCTAAAATTTTGAAGTTTTAGAGAAATAAACAAAGTTAATCAAATTTCAAAATAAAATTGGTTTCGCTCCAGAACTCAGCTCGCCATAAATTCTATATTTAACGAAAAAAGCTCAAATTTTCCAGTCGAGCTCCACATATTCCCAAGTTTAATCCAGACTTGGTCTCATGCAATTTCGATCATCACAGAATTAGTTATAAATTTTCAAAGTTTCTAACTTCGTTTAAAAGTAATGCAGAAAATCATATTTCACAATTTAACTTTGAAAAATCATAACTAATTCTCGAGTTAATACGAAACCTTCAAAATTAAATCTTGACAACTATACTTGTTGTAGTTTATTTAACTTATAATCACACATCAATTCAATCACTATTGAATTACTGGTTTGCTTTCTAAGTTTCCATTTTATCTCAAAAATCAGATTTTCAAACAAAAGTTTAATATTTCACGATTCAACTTTTAACACTTCTCAAAACCAATTCCAAATCAATCACCAATCAAGTTCACCATCACTATAATATATCAATCAACCAGCTTAATGGCAACCAATCCAATGTAATCCACCAAAATTCAGAATTTTCAATAATTATTCATCAAACAATTTACAATCCACATAATCAATCAATATCACTAAACAACAAATTCCAATCACATTTCACCGGCACAATTCAACATCCATATCATTAATTAATCACTCACAACAATTAAACCTATTCGCAATTATTCAATAAACCTTGTGGGCATTCTTAAATTAAAACCATTTAAATTAAACCCCCTATCTTTATTTGTCGAACCCGTAGGAATTAACCGCGATAATCCCCTTTCTTTATCCTTAATTTTCAACAATGGCAGCAACCCCCAATACAGCCAGAGCAGTAGCAGTAGCCTCAACTCCTTCGGGGTAGCAACAACAACGACAACCGTGCCAATTATGATTGTCCCGGAGATGAATTAGCAATTACTAGAGCAAAACACATGCTACTGTAATTAAGGCAGGGATATAGCAGAAGGATAAATTGATAACAGAGCAAGGAAGCTAGAAAGTTACATGTTTCAAAAATTGGAAAAACTGGAATTAGAAAAAGGAGGATGTTCGTCAAATCGAGAAATAGTGGCTGCAGCTGAACGGTGGCAGAATGGTGACTCCAGGGTGGTGTGCGACTCGCCGGCGGCTGTTGCAGTGGCGGAGGTCCCGCTTCTCCTCTCCCATCACATTACCCCTTCTCTTTCTCCCCTGTTCAACAGCGACGGTGATGGCTAGGGCTTCTCCCAGTAGTGGCTCCTCCGACGACAACGGTTCCATCTACGGCAGCGGCGGCAATGATGGTTCTCCGTAAAGACGACCACGGAGCAGAACGTGACGGCGAAGACTGAACACGACATCTCCTCTCTCCTTAGCTGAACTCCCTTGCGTGCATCTCCTTTTCAGTCTCCTCCTCTTGTTCATGACAATAGCGGCAACGGCGACACCCAACCCGCCGGCGCTGTCTCCCTCCTTCCCTCTCCTCTTCTTCCTCCCTCGATACCTTTTGTTCTTTCTCTGTTTTTCCCCCCTTCGAGCTCCCCTTTCCTTAATGTATATATTTTTGTTAGGGTTGAATAATTGCAAAATTAGGGTTTTATTTGGGAACTTTAGGGTTAGGGTAAAATATTAAATATATACGAGTAATATAACAATTTTACAAAATATTTAAGATAGGATAATAATTTTAAAATTCAAATATAATACTGTAAAAATTAATTTTAAAACACATAATTTTATTTATCAATTTATCAATGAGTTTAAATAATTATTTTCTAATTTAAATTATAAACTGAGTGTAACACCCTAATATTCAAATCCTTATGCTCGAGTCATAAGTCAATGATATTACGGTGGTACGACTCTCAGGTGGATTTTTAATACATAAATATAAGTGTAATTGAAAGGGGTATTAATCGAGAAGCCTGAAAAGAGTAAAAATAAAATCGCGAAGTCGTATTACTCATGCATCGACGACTAAAAGATAAAGCGTGAAGTCGAAAGCGTTGTAAGGATAAAGTCATAAAGGAGAATAAGAGAAGGACAGTATAGATATATAACATAAGTAAATAGCCACTAGTCACGACCCGCAAAGTTTAGGCCAACTAGGGTACAGTATGAAAGTAGTTGACAACAGTATCTCCTAATCTCTCCCAAAAGAAACATAAGAGCCTCTATAGGTAAGTTCAAAAGAGTTCAATACATAATATAAGCTTTCCAAAATAAAGGTGGAAAGGTTCTAAGCAAAATATAAAGTAGAGAATATAAAGATCTTCGCCGTCTCTCAGATGAACCACAGCTCACTTCTGAGCACCTGGACTTGTATCTGAAAAACAAGAGATATACACGGAATGAGAACCCTCGACCCATGGGTTCCTAGTACGGTAAAAGTGCCAAATAAATACAATGTATTGTAATAAAAACTCACTAAGCATCCTAACTTCCTTTTACCAGATATTCATCCTATGTTCTCGCTAATCCATAAAAAGGCAACTGTCATAAGGGAATGATAAATCTAATTCCTCTTTCTCATGCTTCCCAACTTTTTAACTCTCCAACAAATCAGAATCAGAATCATAAACCAAACCATCACCAGTTATTTTGTCTCAACAATTCTATATCAATACTTCATATCCTCACCTGGAGCAAGTGAAATCACTTTACTACGTCTACCCAGGGAGCTCAAATTATCTCATTCTCTACCTGGAGCAAGTGAAATCACTTCACTGCGTCTACCCAGGGAACTCAAATTATCTCATTCAATAATCATCATCATTATTCAATTACATCATCAACTCATCTCATCAAGAACATCCCTCAGCGTCCACCGACACCAGCATGAGGGACCTTTCAGTTGTACAAACACAAGCAATACATGCAAGTAATACTCAATTAAAGTACAAGTAGAACAAGTAGCACATAATCAGGTAACATAGCATATATGATATAGCAATCTAAAATAAATAGGCAAACCTAAACAATTCAAACATATGCAAATGATGTATGCCTGCCCTATGGCTGATGAGTCTCATCTGTCGGTTATAAATCCAACCCGACAAGTCCTGGTAGCTAACCATTGGACTGTCCCTCTGTCGTGCATCCCCAACTCGAGTTATTCACAATCATAATCATAATCAAGTGGGGGCTAACTACTGCATCTACCCCAGGAGTTGCAAACCAAACCTAGAGCAAGTGGAATCCATGCCACTGTATCTACCCAAGCAGGTATATCTCACCATATCCCGGAGCAAGTAGATCAATGCCACTGCATCTACCTAGGCGGGTATATCTCACCACATCCTAGAGCAAGTGGATCAATACCACTGCATCTATCCAGGCAGGTATATCTCACCACATCTCGAAGCAAGTGGGGCGAAACCACAACCTTTGCGTCTACCTGGGGAGCCTCTATACTAACCAACTTGGAGCAAGTGGGCGCAACCACAACCCTTGCATCTACCCAGGAGGTACGTTCTCATATGCCCAGGAGGAACCAAGGAGGGGATCCTAACCTTCCACCATCTCGCTGGGGGTGATTTTACAATACCAGGAGGAACAAGGAAGGGGATCCTCACCTTCCTTCATCTCTCTGGGGTCGCACTTTTGAGAAAGAGAGCTCAAGATAAAACAATCATTCAAAGCCATATTTTCATTTCCATCCATAAATCAATATTTATCATAGCCATCCGGCTCATAACATAACCCATAACCAGCCAATAATCATTGTTAAATACAGCCATTTGGCTCACGGCATACACCGCACTTCCATCATCACCCTCAGCAACTCATACAGTCATCATTAATCATAATTCATCATTACTTTCCCTTTACTTCACCCTCAAGCTACCACCCTTCCTAGTCCCTTCTCATTTCTAGGCATACTATGAGGACTTAGGACTAAAAGGGTGAGAATAGAGGCTTAAAAGTCTGAAATTCGGCTTTAAGAAAACTCAAAATCAACTTTTGTTGAAAGCGGGGTCACGCATGCGCGTCGCCCACGCGCACGCGTGGAAAGCGGAAAAAGGAAGTGACACGTGAGTGTCGTCCATGCACACTTATGGGAAGCAGAAAGGTAGCGTAACACGTGCGCCTCAGTCACGCGTATGCGTGGGTGTGTTTTGTGCTCCTCGCACAAAATCAGCACAGTACCGATGCAACTCTCTGGATTTCTTACTGGGCACTCGCATCAATACAGCAACGCGTACGCGTCGGCCAAGCGCATGTGTGAGGGGGGTAAACATCGTAAATGACGCGTGCGCGTCGGAGTACATTTTACCAAAAATTTTTCTAAGTTAAAAAGCTGCAGGATTACATTTTCAAACCTAAACTTCCGACACACATAACTTTTTCTACAAAATTCCTTTTTCAACCATTTCTAGACCGTTAGAAAGATCGTTGAATAAAATTTCATAAAAATCTAGTTTTGAAGAATTCCTAACTCCGAGGACCGAGTTACGAACCATCGAAGTTGGTCAAAAATAAGTTTTATCCAACAACAGAATTTACCAATTTTTCCAATGTTCACAAGCCAAATTCATTTCCACTTATCCAAATGACCACAACCCAATCACATTCACATAATTACACTCAACCAAAATCAAACCTACCTCATCTACACAATTTCACCCAAAACTATCAAATTCCACACCTCAATTCCTCAAACCTTATTATTCAATAATCAAACCAATTATTCATACATTCAACATCTAAAATCCATCCAATCTCTTATATCATCACACAATATACACATCAACTTACCTTCCTTACCTCTTTCCAGCCTCCGGCCCAAGATTCACAGCCTCCGGCCCAAATTCACAATTTAAATGCATATTCCACAAACCAATATTCATTATCCAATTCGTCAAATCCTCAACACATCAAACATACAAATTCACATAATTCTCAATCCAATCATTAATTTACATTACATATCAACTATGCATATTAGTACCAACCATTTACACAATCCAAACTTAATCCTAGGGCATCTAGCCTAGGAATTCTCATCACACCACATGGTATTTAAATGAAACTTAAACCGTACCTCTTGTAGCCAAAATAATTAAGCTTCTTCTTGAAAGTCTCTACCAACCCTTAGCTCCAAGCCTCACCAAATCTCCTCAAGTAACACCAACCTCCCAATTGTGCACCAAAATCACCCAATACTCTAACATAATCAATTTTCACACTTATAATCAACCTAAGGTTCATGAAATTGATAAATTACAAGGATTTGAGTACTTCTTACCTCAGCCTATAAGAAATAGGGATAGAACTCACTTAGAATCCATGTTAGAGTATTTCTAAACAACCAAAATCACAAGATTTTAACACTAACTACCCAAAAATGTATAACAGTGGAGAATTTCGAAACTTGGATAGAGATGAATGAAATACTCACCATAATAACTAGATAGAATCAAAGAGGATGAGAAGAGCGATGCGTGGTCGCAAACAGCTCATCAATCGGAGTTCCGGAGAAAAAGTTATGGTGATTTGAAGTTTGGAAAGCTAGGTTTTCTTTCTCTCTTCTCTCTATTCGCCCCACACCCCCTTCTTTTAGGCTAAATCAGCTCAAATGCTCATAACTAATGTTTATATATGTTGGGTCTTGGGTCCGGTTTACTTGGTTTGGTCCGTTGGTCCAATTTTGGGGCAAAACCTCTAAGATTAGAGTTTTAAATCGTATTTTAAATATTTCTATCTTCCCAAATTATAAATTCTTATTTCTTAAAATTATTCACTTCTAATTAATTTTTTCAGCCACAGTACCCGACAGATTGCAGCCGGTACTGCCGGTCAAATTTTCAGTGCGCATTTTTATTCAAAAAATTATGTTTTTCGACTCAGAAAAATTTACTGAGTCCAAATATCATATTTAAATTATCAAATTTCGATTTCTAGGTCTTCTAACTATATTCGCTCCTATTTAATTTATTATTTAATTAATTACGGTTTAACCGGGTTTTACACTGAGCGTATTAATCACATTTTATATATAAAATACAGTTTTAAACCCAAAATATTAATTATTCAAATTAAATAATATAACTTTTCATTATTTTTCCATCACCATAACTTTAATTTCATTTTATGTAAAATAACTAATTATAATAAAAATTATACAAAAATATCTCCGAATCTATTTAATTATTTCTAATAGCATAATTTCTAATATTATAAAGTTTAAACTTAATAAGATAAAATTATAATTTATTCATATTTCGATTTTAAAAAATGCGAGATATTACACTATGAGGAAGGGAGAGGAAGAGGAAAGGGTTGCGCCTCCGCAATGGTGCTGTCTGGTGGCGTCAATGGCAAAGAAGAGGGAGGAGTGGAGTTTCGGTGTTTTGAGAGTGTGCGGAAATGAGGAGTTTCGCATTGAGGATTGGAGCACTAGAGAGTAGAGAGTGGAGACTCTGGAGTTAGTGCCTTAGAGTTAGGATTACTAGTGGGTGCGGCTAGGTATATTCGGGGGTGTTGACGAGGAAATTATTAGAAATAATGAGTTTTTTTAAGTTTTTATTTGAAGGGTTCGAAATGACGCTTATACGTGTTTTTAATTTTTGACATTAAACGCTTTTTTAAATTAATATAATTTATTTTATTTTTTGAATTATTATTTTTTTAATTTTTATTTTGATTTTTTTAAAAAGAATTTATGTGAGGCATTGAATGGTTGTAAATTGCTGGAGGCAGCGCGACTTACATAGATATGTGAAAGTTACAATACATTAGAGTTAGGAAACTCTCCTCACCATGCATATGTGAATTGTTTAAACATTTTATTATATATATAAAAGGTTGAGTGCGTAAAACTTTTTTGAGACGTTTAGTAATAATCTTTTATGGTGTTTTATTTGTATTTCTTACTTATGAATTGGGGTTTTGGCTTTATTTTGTTTGGTTAGGGAGAATGGCTTTGATATGGCTTAGGCTTAGTTTGGTAAAATTTTTACTTTTTAAAAGTAGCTTATAAAAGTTAACTTTTAAAAGATGGCTTTTTAAAAGTTGTAGTATTTATGTTTGGTAAATTAAATCAAAAATAGCTTTCAATAAACACAAACAATATCAATTGCGTTTGGTAAAATAGCTTTTAAAATTTAAAAATACTATAAAAGATATAAATGTAAGCATTAAATTTAAAAATTAGTTAACATACGAGGTTTACGAGGTTATATTACACTTTTAAATTTTGAAAAGTACAAGCCAACTTTGAAAAGCTCTAACTTAGGTGCATTCAAAAGTATCCCGGTCTTTTAAAAGCTGCCAGCACATGGTCTTTTTTATTTACCAAACACAAAACGAGGAGTTTAAGCTTTTAAAAAGTACAAACACCTCTCCAGAAAGTTTTACCAAACCAAGCCTTAGCTGATTTTGTCTCATGTAAAAGATAAAGTAAAAAACAGGGTTAAGTACTAAAATCGTCCCTAAGGTTTGGGGTGAAAATCAAAATTGTCCCCGACCTTTTTTTGTCACCCCCTTAGCCCACTCCCTCACCCATCACCCCCTCACCCCACTCCCGTCACCCCACTCCCGTGGTCATCGGAAGGGGGACTCCGCCGGCGCTGCTTCTTCTGTGACTGCCTTTGCTTCTTCTTCTGTGACTGTCTCTGCTTCTTCTTCTGCTCTGCTTGAACTTCTGCTTCTTCTTTAACTTTTGCTTCTGTTTGAGTTTATGCTTCTTCTTCTGTGATTTTTTAATTTTTTTTAATTTCTGTTGTTTTGCTGTTTTTGGATCTGAAAACTGAAATTGTAGTTGATGATTATTGAATTATTGTTTATTGAAATTGATGTGATTATTGAAATTGTTATGCTTCTTCTGCCTCTGATTTTTTTGTTGATTTATTTTATTTTGTGAATGTTGCTGTTAATTTGTTTTGTTATGGGTAATGAATGGCTATGGTGGCAGTGGTGATGGTGGTGAGAAAAGGAAAAGGGAGGAGGTGGAAAGAGATTGGGGAAGAGTGAGAAGAGGAAGGGGAAGAGGGGTGGGTGTCCTCCGACAGTAGTAATTGCGGGGTGGGGTTTTGCTCTTTTTTTTAAAATATTATTTTTATTAATAATGAAGAGTAATATGGTAAAAAAAATTGAAGTGGAAAAGGACAATTTTATAACGTTAAAGATGATTTTAATAACAAAAAAAGGTCGAGGACGAATTTGATTTTCGCCCCAGACCTTAGGGACGATTTCAGTACTTAACCCTAAAAAACAAGATAAACATAAGATCAATATATAATATAATGATATAAAGGTTACTTTCAGTAGTCAACATATTATAAAATTTTTCAAATTCTACTAAAAAAAGATAATATTATATAAAAAAAATTATATGGATAAAGGTTTTAGATAAGTGATAGATATTTAATAAAAAATTTTGCATAAATCTCACAAAAACTGCTGTTATCTATAGTGATTTTTGCATTATCTCCATCCTTCAGAAACTATTACTGTCTATAGCAATTTCTGCTTGCACCTCTTTCACGTAAACTGTAGTTGCCATAGTTTGTGAATTAATTGAGAATTTTTTTTAATTGGAAAAAAAAATTTTTAAAGAAAAATTTTTTATTTGAGTTGTTTGTAAAATTTTTGAGAATTGACGTCTTACTAAAATATTGTAATTATTATTTATTAAAAATTAGCTAGCTAATTATTAGTCACGACTTTGGGACTTTAATTATTCTTTCGTTTAAAATTGCTTTAGATTAGTGACAAAATTGTGACAAATTATATTAGCGTGGTTGGCAAAATTGTGTCAAACTTTTCATGAATTTTCCATGGAGTTATATAGAAGTTAGTGATTAGTAGCAACATGAAATAAGGGCAAAATAAGACAACCGTTTTTTTCTGACAAATTAGTAGCAAAATGAAATAAACGAGAAAATTCTATCAGTTGTTAAATGGTCGCTAATTCCTCACTAAATAAGCTTTTGATTAGTGACTCAATTGCGACCAGTTACTTCTAAAATTTTCTCGATTGGCTTTGAATTTGTTATAACTCTGCGACGAATTTTTAACGAGATTAGCGAGTAATTTGCTACAAAATAGCTAAGATATAGCTTTTGCTTTGCGACAAGATTGCAGTTGTCAAGTCGCTCGCTAAATTAAACTTGCGACAACTTAGCGACAAATGTATTTCTCTCGCTAATCAGTGACTTGAAATCAGCAAACGAAGTGTGTCAGTTGTTAAACGGTCACAAATTTCTCACTACTTAGGTCCTAGGCGTTCAATATCCATATTTCCACTTTAGCGACTAATTAGCAAGGAACACTTCCCTAGCTGGATGATTTATCTGTTGCGACGAATTAGCGACGAATATTTTCTGTCACTACCCTAATTTTGATTTTTACAATATTATGCGACAAATTAGCGAGAAACTAGTTGCTCGCTAAAAAATAAAAACTTTGGTGACAAATTAGCTAGGAAATTGTCCATCGCAAAATGCATTTCAAATCTTTGTGACAGATTAGCGAGGAACTAGTGTGTGAATTGTTTCTCATTAATTGTATATAAAAAATTTGCGACAGAACAGTGACAATAGTATCCCTCGCTACTTTACTTTTATTCGATTGAACCACTAAGTGACTGATTTGCTAGAACATTATCACTCGCTAATTAATTTGTGACAAATTAGCAAGGAAATGTTTCCCACTCTTTTTTTAGCTACAAAAGTCAATTTGCGAGAAATAAACTTACTCGTGAATCTCTCGCTAATCAGTCGCTTTTCTAAAGTTCGGATATTTTGTGACCGCTCATTATTTTTGTCATTAGTTCGTCACTAATTCCTCGCAAGTTAGTGACGACTTAGTGACAAAAAATATTTCTCGCAAAAATTCGTTGCTAATTTGTCAAATTCTTGTAGTAATTTACAATACTTCCTAATATTTTGGTGAATCAACCGTCTATAAAGTCTTTAATTATTTAATGAATCAATACTCCATATATTTTTATTTTTAAATATTTTTAAATTAATTTTTTTCAGTTAAAATTTTTATTATTTTTTTATATTTATTTTACCTCTTCTGCTTTATAAAAAACCCTTTATATTTATTTTTCCTCATAGATCTCTTTCTCAAATCTCACTTTTAACCAAATCCATCACTGTCATTCACCACCGTCATCGGTATCTCCTTCAACGTCACATCTCCTTTATCATTTCTATCGTCGCGTCACCGTCTCGGGGCCACTTCGCCTCACTGGCTTAGTGTCCCGTAGGCCGCAATCGTACTCTCGTCGTAGCTGTCTTCTCTTCACTGTGGTTACTCGCCGCTAACTTCTCCCCTGTTGTGTGAGTGGTGATGCTGTCGTACTCCTCTGTTCTCGGCGCCTTCAGCATCCTCCATTCTCGTCCTGTTGTGCTTCTCTACTGCCCTTCTGCTTCTACTTTTTTGTTGTCGTTCCATTCACCTGAGTCATGTTCCCTTCTTTTGGTTATTCTGTTTAGTCTATCTTGAATCTATTCATGTATTTTGGATATGTTCTTTTATTCTAGAGATGTTCTTGTTCCTATTCTTCAAATTTTTGTTTCAAATAGAATGTTTTTAGGATATTTTATAATTTTTATCCCCTATTTTAATTTTTCTGTTCTTCTATTTTGGATAAGTTCCCAAATTGACTTCAATTTTTGCCCCTATTTTAATTGTTCTAATCTTCTATTTTTGCTCCTATTTTAGTGTTTTAAATTAAAATTCAAAATTTTACTTTCTAGCTCATTTAAGTTATCTTATCCTAAAAATATATCTTAATATTTAAACTTAATACTAAATAATATATTTGGTTCTATTAATTAAATTCAAATTCACATTCCCATGTTGTTTTTTTTAGTTACCAAAAAAAAATTCAAATTCAATTTTTTAATTTAATAAAATAACTTTAATTATTTAAAGAGTATTTTTATCTTTTAAAATTATATGAAAAGTACATTTTAGTTTTTTAAAATCAAATTTAAATTTTAACATTATAAATTTATCAAATGATATCAATCCAAATTAGAATTAGATTTTTAAATAAAAGAAAATATTTTTTACAACGAAAAAAAATATGAATAAAAAAAGATGAATGATAATTAAAGTGAGTTAGGGTTAGATAAAAGTTATATAATTTGTTGTCGGATTGGTTGTTCGAGCTTCTAAGTCAATCGTTAATTTTTATAAGAGCATTTTTATTTTTATAAAATTATCTATAAGAGTATTTGATAAATTAAAATTAATCTAAGACCTCTTAAGATTCATATGGAGCACGCAGATTTTACTAGAGACAGCAATAACAATTTAAATGGTGGCACAAGAAAAGTGTGATCATCAGTAAGTCCTTTCTAATGAATATTGCATTTTATTACATAGTTTCTTTTTCCTTTCACATTAATAGTTATGTGTGGTTTTCTATTCATTTTTTCATAGATTTAAATATATTTCTTGCACATAGTTAGTCGCTATTTTTTGTTTGGACATTAATGTTTCTTCTTCCTTTTATTTTTTTAATTGATATTGGGTTTGATAGTATAAGGAAGATTGTTTTCTACCGTTTCAAAGCTTTCTTCTATTTTACGTATTTTAGAATTTAATAAATTTAAAAAAATATATAGAACCAGAACATTATTATTATTTTCATGTTAGTAATCTCTGCACTTTAATTTATTAGAATACTATTTGTTTTATATTTTTTGTTACAAATAAAATTGTTGAGTAGGATTTTGAAGTGGATGATAAAATGAAAGAAAGAGTAATTTTTTTAAGATGAGCAAGAAAAGCAAGTTGGTGCTGAAGTTCGGATGGTATTTTCCTAAGAATCCACAAAATTGTAGATTTAAGGGTCGTCCAGGTGAGATGGTAAACAAAAACTATTTGTCGCATGAAAGGGTACAATAAAAAATCTTGTCCATTAATAAAAGACATTCAGCAGACCAATGCAACTTCTCCTGACATAAATGGAAGCCCTTTTGAAGAAGGTTTAGATGCAGATGCAAAAATGATAAGAGTTGAGATTAATGATTTGGTTTAATGATTTTCGTACCACAACATGTTAATAATATAATTTTTATTAATAAAAGTGGATATTGATCAATATTTTTATTGAAGGTATCTTGGGCATGTGATATTGAAGAAGATTATATAGAATAAGAATTTTGGGCAGGAGGTTCTGAAGCAAGTGCCGACATGGATAATATTATATGAATTTTTATTATGTGCTAATTGAATAAAACTTGGGTAGTAGAACTTTGTGTATGAATTTTTATGATGAATTTGGTAATTCAATAAAACTTGGTGAATGAAATTCTGAATTTGTTTTGGTGAATAAAATTTGGGAAATAGATTTTTGGGCATCATCTTCTGCAAAGATTTTCTTTTCTTTTCTTTTCTTTTGTTTCTTCTTTTTTGATTTTCTGTCTCACAAGTGTGAAGTATGTGTCTCTGTGTATGTATGTGTGACAGCTTCGATGAAAAAATCTCCTCCTCGAAGAACACCACATGACGAGAAGAACACAAATTTTAGAGGTAGGGTGGGCAGGGTGCGAGATAGTCTCAATTCAGGCTCTGACAGTTGCATGCATTCATGTGTAGTCTCGATTCAGACCCTGCCAGTTGCTGCTAGCGCTGGTTTTCATTGTGGTGGTGAAGAAGAAGAGACCCCATCTGCAAAACAAATAATAATAATAAGAAGAAGAAGAACGAAATTATTTGTAAAAATATTAAATATTAGGGAGCATTTAATAAAATTAAACATATAAATTTGTATTTAATCTACATTATTAGATATAATAATAAAATGATATAACAGTTTAAATTAAAAGTCAGACTAAATGACTAACGTTAGTCCCAAAGATAGTTGGGACCATTACTTTTGTAATCTTTTCCAATTTTTCTTCAACCTTTCTTGTAGCCTCTTTTTTTATTACAAAATTTGAGTAAATTATTAAAATAGTACTTAAAATATACATTGCTAATGAAATAATTTTAAAAAAATTAACAATAGATAAGTCTTTAAAAATTTAAAAATATTACAAAAAGAATTAGATATTAAATATTCTACAAAAAGATAATAGAAATAATATTTTAAAGCAATTTTTATAAAATGTTATTAGAAAAATAAGATCTTTTTATTTTTAAAATTTTGTAATTTTATGTCAAGTGCATTAACAATCTGGCCACTTACTTATGCATATTTTTGAAAGACCTTAAGAATATTTTTCCAACTCTGTTAATCGGTTTTGTTGAATAAAATGAAATCATCAACAAAGAAAATATAGTTAATAGTGGAACACTTTCGATTCAGCTTAAGACCTGTCAAGTCATTATTCATTTTTTTTTGTGTGGAGCATATGGAAAAATTCTTCTGTACATAGAAAAAATAGATAGGAACAGTAGGAATCACCTTATCGTAATTTTTTATATGGTTTAAAGTAACTATGAGATTGTCTTTTCACAATAACAGAATATGAGACTGTCATAATGCATTTTTTAATCCAATCTAGCCATCTTATACAAAATTCAAATTTCTCCATAACTGTTCAAACAAATTTCTATTACACCCGATCGTAGGCTTTGCTTGTATCAATTTTAAGGCCTGCTCTTGATCACCATACCTCTTACTTTTCAAAAAATGCATTAAAATCCTTTATAAGGAAAATTTAAAAAATGTTTACTCTGTAAGTTTTTTATAAAACCAAGTTTTGGATTGAGATTTTGGGAGAATTGGGGAAGAAGAGAGAGAGAGAGAGAATAGTTTGAAAAGAGAAGAAGAGAGAGAGAATAGTTTCTGTATATTGATTCAAAAAGAAAAAATTAAGTAAAATAAGTTACAGATTGCCTACTATTTATATTACTAACTTATCCCTAATTCCTAATTTAATTTAAAGCAATTAATCAATTAAGATAATGATACGCTGACTTAGCAACACTAATTTCTAACAGAATTTGTTATACAAATTTTGTTATACAATCAATTTCAACTTGCCATCATAACTGAATGTATTTTCATCTCCATCATCCTCCCTCAAGTTAGAAGTATTTGAAACCTGTCCAGAGTTGAAAACATTATCATCTTCATCATCCTCCCTTAAACTTATGGCTACATTTAAAATCTGTTCAGATCCTCCCTCAAGTGGGGTATGCAAATCCAGCATGCCCAACTTGGAAGTGAGTGCTTGAAAAGGACCGGGTGCCAAAGCTTTGGTGAGAAGATCAGCTGTTTGATTAGCTGAGTTAATGGGCAGCAACTTCAATATGTCAGCTTGTGCCTTTTCTCTTATAATGTGACAATCCACTTCAATATGTTTGGTGCACTCATGAAACACTAGATTGGTAGCAATGTACATGGCTGATTGATTATCACAATAGAAATTAATAGGTTGCGGATGAGGAAGTTGGTAATCCTGTAGCAAATACAATAACCATTGACCCTCTTTTGTTGCCTGAGCCATGGCTTGATACTCTGCTTCCGAAGAAGAACAAGCCACAGTCGTTTGCTTCTTACTCTTCCAAGAAATGAGAGAAGATCCCAAGAAAAAATAATAACCTGTCACTGATTTTCTAGAATCAGCACAGGTTGCCTAATCCGAATCAACAAAACCAAAGAGACGAAGAGTATTTTGGCATGAGAAAAACAACCCTTTCGCAGGAGCTTGCTTGATGTAACGAAGGATATGTAGAGTAGCCTTGTAGTGTTCATCAGTAGCACAATCAAGAAATTGGCTAAGCTTTCTCACAGAAAATGCAATATCTGGCCGTGTACTAGTCAAATATAGTAACCTTCCAAGTAACCTCCGAAAACATGTTAGGTCCACAAGTTTCGTGCCATTCTCTTTAGAAATTTTACCATTATAAAGCATAGGAACACTGGCTGGTTTTGCCTCTAACATCCCATACTCCTCAAGTAAGTCAAGTGTGTACTTACGTTGATATAAGGCAATGCCTTGGGAACTACGTGCCACTTCCATACCAAGAAAAAATTTTAGCTTTCCCAAGTCTTTGATGCTAAACTCAGCATCCAATGCTTTTTTGATAGTCTCAATTTCAACCATATTGTCTCCAAATAAAATTAAATCATCCACATATACAAGAATTACAGCCAGACCATTATTAGTGTGTTTGGTGAAGAAAGAATGATCATGGCTTGATTTGATGAAGTCATGTTGTTGAAGAAAGCCACTGAGACGCAAATTCCACTGCCGACTAGCCTGTTTGAGACCATACAAAGACTTGTCAAGCCGACAAACTGCACTATTGGGAACAACAAGGCCTTGTGGAGGAAGCATATATACTTCTTGTAACTCACCATGCAAAAAGGTGGTATTCACATCCAGCTGGTGTAATTCCCATCCTTTTGCTGCTACCAAAGTGAGTAGAAGTCTCAATGTAGTGAGCTTTACAACCGGACTAAATGTATCAAAGTAATCATAGCCAGCTTGTTGACTAAAACCTCGAGCCACAAGTCGAGCTTTATGCCTTTCAACACTTCCATCGGGATTGAATTTAACCTTGAAGACCCACTTGCAACCAATGGCACGCTTTCCCGGAGGCAAAGAAGTAATTTTCCAAGTTTTGTTCTTCTCAAGAGCGAGTAACTCCGCACTAATTGTATTTCTCCAACACTCGTGCACAACAGCTTGTTCATAAGTCTTCGGCTCAACTGTAGTAGTTATAGCAAGGGAAAATGCTCTATGGATGGGGGAGAGCCACCCATAATCCACCATTTGAGATAGTCCATATTTCCTTGAACATGATTGGATATTTGAGCAACCTGTGTCAACCAACATGCAATGATAGTCTTGTAGGTAATTAGGTGGCTTTCTAATGCGGGTGGATCTTCTAGGCTGAATATAATGGGATGAACTAGGTTGAGATGCATGATGATGTGAAATTGGTGTACTATGAGATGCATTTGTGGGCTCATGATGTATATGTTGAGACCTTAAGTCATGAAATTGTAGCGGACAAGATGTAGAGGAATGTAATGGGGATGAAGGATAATGCAAATTTAATGAATTATCAACAAAAGGATCAATGTCATCAAAATTATAAGTAACGTTATGCTTGGGAGCAAAATCAGCTTGACTTTTTTGAGGAATTGTTTGAGTGAATTTATATGGAAAACAAGCTCATAAAATTCTACATTTCTAGACAAATATGTTTCCCTAGTGTGAAGATCAAATAGAACATACCCTTTAATGCTGATTTGATAACCAAGAAATACACTTTTTTGTGCCCTTGAGTCAAATTTTTTTCTTCCTTGTGAAATGGTGGATGCATAAGCCAAACAACCAAAAATTTTAATATGATTTATGTCAGCATTTTTGTTAAATAAAACTGCAAAGAGGGTTTGATTCTTCAAAACTGGACTTGGTAATCTATTTATTAAATGTACAGCTTGACTAATGGCATAATTCCAAAAACACTTTGGTAAACCAGATTGAAAAAACAATGCCTTGCAACATTTAGTATGTGTTGATGTTTTCTCTCAACAATACCATTTTGTTGGGGCGTTTCAACACAAGAAGTTTGATGAATGATGCCATGTAAATTGTAAAAAGAAGTGATTTTAAACTCAGGATCATTATCCGAGCGAATGGTCTTAACTTGGGTTTGAAACTGAGTTTTAACATAGGTTATAAAATTTTGTATCAAAGTGCTTGCCTCTGATTTTAACTTCATGAAATAAACCCAAACAAATCTTATTTTATCATCCACAATTGTTAAAAAATATTTAAAACCTTGTAAAAAACTGATGCTATAGGATCTCAAATATCCATATGCAAAAGATCAAAATTATTTTGGCTTCTTGATTCACTAAGAGGAAATGGCATATGCTTTTGCTTTGCAAAATGACAAGAGTCACAAGGTATATCAAAATCAATTTTATTGCACTGTATAGAAGGATAAATTTGTTTTATTATTTCTAATTTGCTTTGTGGTACATGGCCTAGCCTATAATGCCACAAATCATTATTTGAAAAATTTGAAAAATATTGATTTTGTGCAATTGTATCTGCAAACCTAGTTTTCAAGCTAAGTGCTATACTTTTGCTGCAATTTCCTGAATTTACTGTATGCAATACAAACAACAACAAAGCCTTGTCCCACTAAGTGGGGTCGGCTACATGAATCAAACGACGCCATTGTGCTCTGTCATGTATCATGTCTACAGAGAGACTGTTTACATGTAGATCTCGTTTGACCACCTCATGGATGGTCTTCTTAGGTCTTCCTCTGCCTTTCGCCCTTTATCCATCTTCCATCTCATCCACCCTCCTGACTGGATGTTCTATCGGTCTTCTTCTCACATGTCCAAACCACCTGAGACGCGATTCAACCATCTTTTCCACAATGGGTGCTACTCCAACTCTCTCCCTTATATCTTCATTCCTTATTTTATCCAATCGCGTATGACCACTCATCCATCTCAACATCTTCATCTCTGCCACACTCAGCTTATGTTCGTGCTCCTCTTTAGCTGCCCAACACTCCGTACCATACAGCATAGCCGGTCTTATAGCGGTGCGATGGAATTTATCTTTAAGTTTTAAAGGCACTTTTTTGTCGCATATAAAACCAGATGCGCTCCGCCATTTTGACCAACCTGCTTGGATCCTATGATTTACATCCTGTTCAATCTCTCCATTATCCTGTATGATGCACCCAAGATACTTAAAACTTTTAACTTTTCGTAGGATGTTTTCTCCAATCTTCACCTCTATAATGGGGTTTTCCCTTCTCCGACTGAACTTACATTCCATATATTCCGTCTTGCTATGGCTTATGCGCAAACCATACACTTCTAGAGCTTCTCTCCATAACTCCAACTTCTTATTTAGGTCTTTCCTTGACTCTCCCATAAGGACGATATCATCGGCAAAAAGCATGCACCATGGCATAGGCTCTTGGATGTGCTCTGTGAGTACTTCCAAGACTAATGTGAAAAGGTATGAACTTAAGGATGATCCCTGGTGTAATCCTATACCAATAGGAAATTCCTCTATCACACCACCTTGAGTCTTCACACTAGTTGTGGCCTCATCATACATGTCTTTAATTGCCCGAATATATGCGATCCTTACTCTCCTCTTTTCTAAAACCTTCCATAAGACCTCCCTTGGTACCATATCATACGCTTTTTCCAAATCAATAAACACCATATGTAGATCCTTTTTATTACTATGATACCTCTCCATCATCCTTCTTAATAAGTATATCGCTTCAGTGGTAGATCTGCCTGGCATAAATCCAAATTGGTTCTCTGTTACTTGTGTCTCTTTTCTCAACCTCCGTTCTATCACCCTTTCCCATAACTTCATAGTGTGACTCATAAGCTTAATCCCTCTATAGTTTTCGCAACTTTGTATATCCCCCTTATTCTTGTAGATAGGTACCAAGGTGCTCTTTCTCCACTCATCAGGTATCTTCTTTGACCTTAAAATCTCATTAAAAAGCATGGTTAACCAGTTGATGCCTTTTTCTCCAAGACCCTTCCAAACCTCAATCGGGATATTATCAGATCCTGCTGCCCTGCCATTTTTCATCTGCTTTAGAGCCTCTTTTACCTCGAAGTCTCGAATCCTTCGATAGTAGTCAAAGTTTTGATCTTCTTCCCTTGTGCATAATCGACCAAGGCTCGGAAGAGTCTTCTGTCCCTCATTAAATAACTCGTAGAAGTAGCTATTCCACCTTTCATTAATCTTCTCCTCTTGAGCCAATACCTCTCCATCCTTATCCTTTATGCACTTAACCTGATCCAAATCTCTCGTTCTTCTTTCCCGGCTCTTTGCGATTTTATATATACCTTTTTCTCCTTCTTTCATGCCCAAAGACTGGTAGAGACCCTCATATGCTCTTGTTCTTGCTTCACTTACAGCTACTTTTGTCTCTTTCTTAGCCGCCTTATATTTTTCCCAATTATCTGCATTGCGGCATAAAGACCACTCTTTAAAGCATTCCCTTTTTATCTTTATCTTTTCTTGTATACTCGTATTCCACCACCAGGACTCCTTGTCTCTTGGTCCTATTCCTTTAGATTCACCAAAACTTTCTTTTGCTGTTCTTCTAATAACTTCTGCCATCTCCCTCTACATCTTTTCCGCGCTTCCATTCCCATCCCACTTTGCCTCTTCTCCTACCTGTCTTAGGAAGCTTCTTTGTTCCTCACCTTTCATCCGCCACCACCTCGTCCTTGGGTTCTTCGTATGATGTCTTTTCCTCAACTTTTGCTCAACGCAAAAATCCATGACGAGCACCCTATGTTGTGTTGTCAAACTCTCTCCCGGGATAATTTTACAGTTAATGCAAAATTTTCGATCGACTCTCCTCAACAAGAAGTAGTCAATTTGAGAGCTTGTCATGCCACTCTTATAGGTTATAAGATGTTCGTCTCTCTTTTTAAAACATGTATTTGCGATGAGAAGATTAAAGGTTGAGGAAAAGTCCAAAATAGTTTTACCCTCGGCATTGATCACCCCGAAACCATGGCCTCCGTGAATACTCCCATATCCAGTCACTTCTCTCCCAACATGGCCATTTAAATCTCCTCCTAAGAAAATTTTATCTCTCAAAGGTATGCCTTGAACCAAACTCTCAAGATCCTCCCAAAACCTTATCTTGTGTTGTTTGTCCGAACCCACTTGCGGTGCATAGGCGCTAATCACATGGAAAGCACCTCCCTCCACCACAAGTTTGATAGAGATGATCCGATCTCCCACCCTCTTGACATCCACTACGTCCTTCTTCCACTGCTTATCCACAATTATTCCAACCCCATTCCTATTCTTCACCTTTCCAGTATACCAAAGTTTGAAACCAAAAGTATCCAACTCCCTAGCCTTTGCACCAACCCATTTCGTTTCTTGTAGGCACATAATGTTAATCTTCCTCCTTGTCATGGTGTTCACCACCTTCATGGATTTTTCTGTTAGAGTGCCTATGTTCCATGTCCCAAATCTCAACCTTCTGTCGCTTCGACCTTTACCTTTTACTTTGTGAACTAGCTTATTTACCCTCGTCCGTTCACGAAAACGCGAGAACCCTTGCTCATTTAACACTACATCCGGGCACTGATGCAGCGGCTCTTGCTTTGACACCGTACTCGACCCATACGGCGCGTTGCTTCCGGGCAACGACCTAGATTTAGCGCAATAATGTCTTTGATTCATGTCATGGGGGTTCGGCTATATTTTTATGTTAGTTGCCGAAGACCTAACACAACCATCCTCCTTTATCCGGGCTTGGGACCGGCTATGTACTGCAAGTGTAACATAGGCAGAGTTATTTACTGTATGCAATGAATGTCCTAAATGCTTTGTATCTACTGTCTCCAATGTTGGAATGCCTAATTGAGATGGTGAATGCATCATGTACAACCCTCTTTTTGCTCTAACTGTGCCAATCATCTTCAAGGAATTCTGGCTCTGTATCTCACAATATTGGTTAGTAAAAACACATTGACAATGCAAGCTTTTTGTAATTTTGGATATGGAAATTAAATTAAAGTTGAAACTTGGTATATACAGCACATCATTGAGATAAAATGTGTTTGAAAATACCATAGTTCCACTTATTCGTGCTATTGTTTGTGTCCCATTTGGTAACTTGACCAGAATTGGCCTAATATGCCTAAAAGTAGTAAAAAAATGCATTGAGTGTGACACATGATCTGTGGCACCTATGTCTAGCACCCAAGAGTTTGAAAAAAAAGTTTTTACTGACAATAAATGTGCAATATGGGAGCTCATGCAAAGTGTATAAGTCTCTAAAATTATACCTCTCTTTTCTGCATTGGTGTGGCAGGTTTCTCTCATATTTGATCATTGACAAGGCTGTGTACACTCCTGTTGAAGAAAAGTAAGCAGTGCGTTTCTCAAATTTTGATTAGACAAAGATTGAACATCACTCTCCTTCTCTTCTTTCTCTGTACAACCACTATTTCCTTCAATTTCAGTAGCTATCTGATTTGTCACAGCTGCATTGTTCACTTTTCGTGATAATTTTTGTCTTTGGAGGTGGGGTGAGAACCCATGTTTGTGGTAACAAGTATCCATAAGGTGTCCTACCTTATGACAATATGAACATGTCTTAGATGAGCTCCTTCCACCACCTCTTCCAGTTCTCCCTGCTCGTCCTCCTCGTCCTCATCCTCTAGGAACATAGTTGTTAAAATTGTGCACTGAATTGGCCACTGTAGCAAATTTCTAACCTCCTAATATGGACCATGAAGCTACCTTTCTTGTTGAGTAAGCAAAGAGAACACTTCATTGATAGTAGGAAGAGGTCTCATAAGCATTATTTGGGATCTCACAATCCCATATTGCTCATTCAAGCCTCTCAAGAATCTTACCGCATAATTCTCTCTTCTGTAATTCCTCATTATTTGAAGACCACAATCACACTCTTTATTGCAATCCTTGCATTTAGGAACTGGCTGGAAACTTTCAATTTCTTCCCAAACTGCCTTCATCTTCGTGTAGTATCCTGTGATGGTTAGATCTCCCAGATTCATTGTGTATAATTTTTCTTCTAACTCAGCAATCTTAAACAAATCTCCATGATAATACCTGTGCTTTAAATCAACCCACAGATCTACAGCAATCTCATTCCAAGCTACACTCTGTGCAATTTCAGTACTCAATGACAAATTAATCCAGGCTACAACATATGTGTTGCATTTATCCCAAGCTATAAAAGTTGGATCATTCTTATTCGATTTTTGTATAGTTTCATCAATGAATCCTAGTTTGTTCTTTGATTTCAAGGCTAACCTCATAGCTCTAGACCAGGAATTATAGTTCTGAGTGTTCAAAGTAATAGTAACAATAGAGATTCCTAGATTCTCACCTGGATGTAAGTAATAAACACTTGATGGATCTGATAAGAAATTAGCACTTGATTTTGCTCTTGATAGTTGCATATTTGAGAGTTTGCTCAAAATCCGTGCTAAGCTTTGAAGTTCCACTGGAGAAAACTCTGAATCTGGAGTTTGATTTATCTCAGGATCTGAACTGGGGTTGTTTGCCATTGTGACCAAACCACAGTTCCAATTGCATCAACGACACCCTTTCTTCAATCTCGATTTTTCATGCTCACCGCACCATGATAAAACCAAGTTCTGGATCGAGATTTTGGGAGAAGAATTGGGGAAGAAGAGAGAGAGAGAGAGAGAGAATAGTTTGAGAAGAGAAGAAGAAGAGAGAGAATAGTTTCTGTATATTGATTCAGAAAGAAAAAATTAAGTAAAATAAGTTACAGATTGCCTACTATTTATATTACTAACTTATCCCTAATTCCTAACTTAATTTAAAGCAATTAATCAATTAAGATAATGATATGCTGACTTAGCAACACTAATTTCTAACAGAATTTGTTATACAAATTTTGTTATACAATCAATTTCAATTTGTCATCATAACTGAATGCATTTCTATCTCCATCAGTTTTAACAAGCAATTTTTTTGGATGGTTCCATATTGCACCAAAGGTAGTCTCCATTGTTCCACCTCTAAATCTCTATTTGCCATAAGTCTCCCGATTAGACTTCTGTGGCAGTTTTCTAATAAATCACATTCACATCCACCTCTTTAAGAAAAACAATATCCTCTTTCTCAAAACTTATTAGATTAGAATTTTGAGTTTTTCTTAATTACTTCTTTCAATGCCATTCGTTGCTTCTTGTTGTTTGATTCCGGTTTCTCTATAAAGGTCCTGGCGGAACAAAGGTTTCAAATCACTCAGGGCACAATAGTAGAGTACAATACTCTCTTTAAATTAGCTTAACCATTCTTAAAAATTCAAATTATTTGACCATACCTACCATATTTTCAGAATTAAAATACAGTGATACATGGTAGCGAGAACCCACTAATAACATAATCCCCAATATAATTACACGTCACACATATGTGGTTAATCTTCCATATGTTTCTCCTATCTAATTGGAAAATGTTAGTTGTACAATAAAATTCAGCCTTTATTAAGCCTTTAAATCTAATATTTTATTATTTTAAGTTTTTAATTAATCATATTTTCTATTTTTAAGGAATTACTTTTATTTTTAATACTTATCACCGTAAAATTTGTAACCACTTGCAATACATTGATTTTTTGCAAAGCAAACCATAAAACTTGTAACAATTTTTCGTATACTAATTTTTAAAAAATCAGTGAAGTTTTCAAAATCAATTAAACTCACTTCAAATTTTTTTTATTCAAAACATTCAAAACTCATGTCAAAAACACATCTAAAATTAAATAAGCGATATAAACACATTTAAAATTATGTATTAACACATTGTTATTGTAGTTCTAAATTACATATTGAACACAGACAAAATTAAACTCAAATACACATCCAAAATTATAAGAATGTACTCTAAATATTTTATTAACACATCCAAAATTCATGTAAAAAAACTTATATATGTACATAAGAACATGATAAACAACATAAACACATCTAATATTATAAGAATGCACTCTAAATATGTTATCAACACATTCAAAATTCATGTAAAAAAATTTATATATATACATAAGAACATAATAAACAACATAAACACATCCAAAATTAAGTATTGACACATCTAAATTAAGTTAACATTACAAGTCCCAAATCAAATATATCAGTGAAAAAAATTAAAATCACAAACACATTTAAAAAAAATAAAACACAAACATATGCAATATTATACATAAATTGAAAAAAATAGAACCTTTTATTAAATGAAAAAAGAGATAACATATCTCCATGAATGAACTTAACCAAATTTTTTTAGAATTTTGCAAGCAGAACTACCAGAAACAGAGAAGAAGTGCGGAGGAAGAGGCGGTTGTGCGTGGTGCGAGGGAGGATACTATGGACGGGGAGGAGCCCATCGATGGAGGAGGTGTGGGGATGTGCGTGCGTCGCGAGGGAGGTGCGCGTCGCGAGGAGGAATGCGTCGTCGAAGGAGGAGATCGTCGCAGAGGAGGTGTGCAACGCGGGAGAAGACGGAAGCGGTCACATATGAGGAGGGGGAAGCGCTGCAGTTCTAGATCTTTACGGAAGGAAGATTTTAGTAGTGATAAAAATTTGATTTGGGATATTTAGGATCTTATTTGGGATTTGTTAGGATTTATAAGTTTTAAATTTAAATTTTGAATTTGAATTTTAGTTAATCTGTTTGTGTAGATTTGTATTTAAATTAAAAAAAATAATAAATCTATTTTGACGTGTTTGTTTTAATTTTTTTTAAATTAATGTAATAAAAAGGCTGAATGAAGGACTAATTTAAAGGACACCTAGTTAAATTGTATCTAATTTTACTAGGAACCAACTTGAAGTATAACTAATTATAGTCAACTAGTTAAAAAACATACTAGTTACATAAAAAAAATAAAAATAAAAATAACTTCCCATTACTTCTATTTTCTGAAATTTTAAAATTAGAAACAAAAAAAGTTAACTGAATTGAGTTGGATTATATCACTACAAGACTTTAATATATTTGTGGGTATTTTTTAAAGGGGAGTTTTGAAAACCTCCACAGTACGTTTTATATGTGACATTTTAATAAACCTCCACAGATTAACAATAAACTCCACTGTTATAATTACCACATAATTAAAACTCCTTAAAAATCCAATGAAACACTGACGAGAGGGAACGGAAGAGTGAGAGCTCAGAGAATCCCTAAGCTCGCTATAGGCATCTCCATCGCCATCTCTGCCGCCGCCTCCGCCGCTATTGCCGTCATCGCTGCCGCTAGAGTTCATCTCTTTTCTGCTTCTACCATAAAGCTACTGAGATCGAGCCAAGGCTCCTCCTTCATCAGCGCGTTTACAGATCTAATCATAACAAGCATTTGAGATCAAGAGAAAGTGCCTCTTCGGTCAACTTTTCTCCGCCAATGACGCTCGTGTTCTCCATCGGCATTCTATCCCTTTTGTACACTCTTCTTTCCACTCATTCTCAATTTGATGGTTCTCCTTCTCTTTTTCCTTGTTTTTTTGTTTTTCATTCGCAGATTTTGAATGCTTTGTTATGTGATATAACATTCGATGAGTTTTATTATCTCTTAATGGATAACATTGTTTCAAATTCTCAAGCATTCCAAGTGTTTGATGAATTGTTTATTCTCTTAATTGAAATCCTGATAAATTAATTTGCTAATTTTTTAAATTTGATTTTGTGACACTCTTTTATTTTGATACATTTGAAATCCTGATATATTGATTTTATTTAGAAATAGCTATGTTGCATGAGGTGTTTGTTAAATCTCAAATTGGCTATTTCTATGATCACATAAACTGCACCTCCTCTGCTGAATGAAGATAATTATCACATGATGCTTAGGTTTTTCCCCAAGACAACTGTGGATGTTTTTGCATTGGTGCTGGAATTTGGAGGCAGTAAGCTTTCATTTCATAATGTATTTCTGCTTAGAAATAGCTATGTACTACTTTTCTTTCTAATCCTGCTCATACTCATCAATTGCAAAACATTTTATATATGAATATGGATATTATAAAGTATGGTCTCCTTTTTTTTTATTACTTTTAATCATTTGTTTCTGAGGTTGGTTGTTGCTTCTTAAACTGTAGTCTAGTATTTTAGTGTCTGTAATTTTGGTCAAAATTAGTATGCGTTCAAACTTCAAAAGTCTCTCTTAAGTTGAGTATCATGTATTTTGCATTTTTAGACAAAATATATTATTATGCCCGTCATAGTAACAATCAATCACTATAATAATCAACACTACAG
Organism: Arachis ipaensis; assembly: GCF_000816755.2. NCBI lineage: Eukaryota > Viridiplantae > Streptophyta > Magnoliopsida > Fabales > Fabaceae > Arachis > Arachis ipaensis. The sequence goes on from NC_029786.2 coordinate 71,910,107, forward strand.
AAGAAAGAAAAAAAATATAATGTGCTTCAATATTGTATGCTTTTTTGGTGAGCTTCCTTGAAAGTTGGGCTTTCCATTTTGATGCTTGCAGAGTCTAAGCCAGGCTGAAGAATCATTTTGTTTCAGCAATGGCATGTCCTTTATTTTTACTTCAGCTACATGTTTGTAGTAATTTATTGAATCTTCTTGTGCCATTTTATATAAACACAATGAACAACACATTTATCATTATATAATATATATCGTGTTTGTGTTTTCATTTATTATTCCATTTCCAAACAGAAATTTAATTTCATGGCACCAGATGCATTGACAGAAGATCAAGTTGCTGAATTCCGAGAAGCTTTTAGCTTCATTGACAAGGACCATGATGGTGTGTATATTTTTCTTTTTTATCCCAAACTCTTTCTTGGATTAAAGAGTTTCATTTGTTTTTTAAACTGATTTGAATGAAAGTGTATGTATATAGGATTTATTAGCGTGGATGAATTGGCAACCATTATTAAATCATTGGAAGGTAATGCAACAAAAGAAGAAATCCAACATATGATTAGTGAAGTTGATATTGACGGAAGTGGGAGCATAGATTTTGAAGAGTTCATCAATATCATGGCTACAAAAATGAAGGTAAACATGCCTAATCTGTCTTGGAATTTGGAAACTAAAATTGGTTACTTAATGTTGGATGGATTTGGCAGGAAAATTTGGCTGAGGAGCTAAAAGAAGAATTCTATTTAAATTTTATAAATAACTATTTGCTCCTCGTCAAGAAGGATCAACAGGGACACAGGGAAGCAAGTTTAATGAAAATGAGGCTCTCCATAGAACGGTTCAAGTTTAGCTTTTATAGAGCAAGTCAGCAAGGAAAGATCATTATTTTACACACTTCATGAACTTACAGCAAATTCCAAATTAAAGCACTACCACAGGTCCTAAATAAGTGTCCAAATCCAAAATTTCACCTTAAACAGAACCTAGAAAAGTACTGTAAAGCAGCTATTAATTATTCTGGCCTCCTTCTCCTGCATATACAAGGCCAAGAAGGTAGAACATCCTAATTCATAACGTAAATAGTTGATCAATTATGAAGTGCATGTAGAAGTCAATTTCCCCAAGTCTTTTGGTTTTTAAGTTACAACTATCATTCTGATGTAGTTTGCTTAAAAAATAAGCTGATCCAAAATCTTTATCGACCACAGAAAATCAACTCAGTTATTATAGTAATGTGATCTTTTTTCTTTTTCATCAGTCTCAGACACTGAATCCCTCAGAACAGAGGCACTGTTTATGAGCCTCGATCCTTCGAACCAATTTTTTTTTCTTTTTCTTTTTCTGTATCCTGATATTTGAATTTTATTGCATGCAGGCGGGTGCGAAAGTAAATATTAGTGCTGGTGGAACAACTCCTTTACACATTGCAGCTGATTATATTACAATGCTATAATTAAAAGTTTGATTGGTAAGATTTGTCATTGTTAGTTGGTTTGATATTATGCCTGTGTTTGGATTAGCTTATTTTGTGTTCATAACGGTTTATAAGCAAAGTTTTACTAGAGATTTGGGTGAAGAATATTGTTGCACAACTAAAATTATCTGCCAGAAATTTTATCACAACTAAAATTTTATCTTTTTTTTAAGGGTTTGAAGACAAAGGGTGTGGAGTAAGTCCTGTCTCATACCTAAGGCTGCGTTTGTTTTTAGAGACAGGACAGAACATGACACTGAAACGGAGACAATAGAACGGAGACACTAAAAATTATCTTTTGTGTATTGTGTTTGGATACGATGAACAAGACACTAATGTAATGTCTAGTATTATGTTTGGATACACATGGACAAGACTAAAATATTATATGAAATGACTAAAATAGTCCTGTGATTCCAAATTTTCTACATCAATACAAATTAATTTAATAAAAAATAAGAGTACGTAGGAGTACAGACTTTCTTTAAATTATATAAAATCAATTACAATTTATAAATTATTTTTTAGCATTTTAAAAGATCAATTTTACTTTTGCTAATATTTATCTTTCAAAAGTTTCAAGATTAATTATTTTTGTTATTATTTTTATTACAAATCAAATAATATAATATAAGGTTAAAATGATATTGAAGTAAAACGATAAAAAGAAAAGAATTATCTACCCCCAAAAAAAATTATACAGAAAGGAGAGAGTACCTGGAAAAGAAAGTGATAGAGGAAGAACAAGAAGAAAAAAGTATCTCTGAACAACGCAATAGGAAAATAAGAAGGGGTAACAGTGGAAAAAAAGGAAAACAAAATTTATAAAATTGTTCGTGTCCACTCTTTCAAATTTTGTGTTCATCATTGTCCTTCGTAAAAGAATGGACACAAAAGTATAAAACTGTCTCGGAGACAATATGTCCACTGTCCATGTCTCTGCTTCCAAACACTTTTTAAACAAGTGTTGTCTATGTCTCCGTGTCCTGCCCTCGAAAACAAACGCTACCTAAGAGTCGACTTTGTAGAACCCAATGCATTGTTTGTGTTGGCAAGTATCTGAGTCAATTGTTGCTTGATTTTAATAATTTCATAATGCAGAAATTTCATAATGCAGAAAATTGAACTTGCTTTTGTTTGGGATGAAGCTGAAGAAGAAGAAAAGGAATTGGCATTAGTGAAGCAAAAGATTAAGAGCAGTCATGATGTCTTGAATGATCCTTGTCTTTTGAAGGAAGAAACTCCCAACAATGAAATGGTAATATGACCTTTGCTTCCGTTTTCGTTTTTCTTCTCAAGTAGAAGTATTGGTTGATAAATTCCACATATTAATAAGTTACTGAATATTGTTTTATTTGTTTATACTTTATGGAACTACTTATGGAACTAAAATCTGTACTGCATCGTTATACGAATAATCTCACCTGAAAGTCTATATTTTTACAAAAACCTAATGGTGTAAATGCTATATCAAATAACCATAAATATAATATTAGTTATTTTTATGTTGCAGAGTAAAGCAAGGGATTTGCAGTTAACTGTAAGAGATGCACTTAAAACCAAAAAGGAAGAGTCTCGGAAAGAGTTAGAAACTCCTTTACACATTGTGCTAAAACACTGTTGGACTCTCCTTGTAGTGTATTTGTTGGAATAAATGAAGTCTCAGCTCAAAGTTGCTGTCGTTGTTGCTATTAGCTAGCTCTGGATTCAGCACTTATTTCATGGTTAGTGCCACCATTGACATTTATACATTTGTTTAGTTTAGTATTATAACTACTTGTAGAGCAATTGGTAATTGACTCTGATTGATATCACTACACTAGAAGGATAACTTAATATTAATGATATTTAAGCATTTTTATTTGATATAGTAAGAAGTGTATTGTTTTAGTGATTACTAGAGACTTTTATATAATTAGATGATATTGAAATTGTTGTTTTATTTAATTTTTAAAGAAAAATAGTAATAGTTGTGTAGAACAATACCATATGCAATTATGTTTGGAACTATTGACATTGAGAATTTTTTTTATATATAGAGTTATGTCTTATATTGAGAAATTATTATAAAAGATTTAATTTTTAAATTTTGATATTAAAAAATAAATTTTTAATTTGATAGTATTTAAATGAGATGAGATTAATGAATGATGTGAAATTAAAAATAAATAAATAATTACAGAATTTGTGGGGGTTTGAAAATCTCACAAAATAGTTAATTTCTTTATTTAAAAAATTAATTTGTAGGGATTTTTAACTGCCACAAAAGTGATTTAAAATCGCCACAAAAATTCAATATTAAACTCCCACTAAACACACACAAAACCTCTACTGAATAGATTGTGGAGGTTTTTAAAAACCCCATAAAAGATCTCGTGGCACCTCAAATTTTGGGAGTTTCAAAAACCTCCACAAATCATTCGGTGAGGATTATAAACCTCCACAAATAAAAAAAAAAAAAAACTGTCACAAATAAACAAATACCTTATAATGGAGTATAGTTAGTTCTCTAAAATTTTTCATATCTATATTAGTCTCACATAAATGTCAATCATAAAATGTTCTCTCTCCCATTTATTTTTTCCGTTAACTTCTAACATTTAGCATATAGACCCAAATGGTTTTACTTAAATTTTCACAAAATCTATATATTATAAAATAAATAGTCAAATTAATCCTTAAAATATTATTCGTCTTTTAAATTGGTCTTCAAAATCTTTTTAATCAAATTTATTTTTTAAAAATTTTAAATTAGTCATGTTAGTTCTTTCGTCATTTTGTTTGTTGATGGCGTCAAAATTTGCTAATGTAACACGTTAAGTGACATCCCAATACACATCTAAGATTTTTAATTAACTATCAATATAATAAGTTTATAAAATTAGATCAAATCAAAACTTAATTGGGGAGAGAACTTGAGACATTGAAATTCTTCAATTTAGAGTTAATTTGTTCTAATTTTATAAACTAATCATATTAATACTCAATTAAAATTTTTAGGTGTGTTGGGATGTCACTCAACGTGTTATATTAATAAATTTTCACACGACAAAATGACAAAAAGACTAACATAATAACATAATTAATTTAAAATTTTTAAACAATAAATTTTATTAAAAAAATCTTCCAGACCAATTTAAAGAACAAATAATAACCGTTTACTCATATATTATAATAATGTTGGACTGTAGAGTAGGACCCTTAAAAGAAGGTGGAAAAAAAATCACTCGTCAAGCAACAAAACTAAAGTCCAACAAAAATGATGATGATGAAGCACAAGCTTCCACATCCCCCTTTATATTCCTCCCCTCCTGCTCCCGACGCCAACACTATTATCACCCTTGTCGGCCCCCTTTTAAACCCCTCCCCCCTCTCTCCTCTTTTCTCTCGTTCTCTGATCTCTCTCTCTTCGTTAGAAGCTTCAATCACACTCTTCCTAACCAACACCTTTCTTTCCCAAAAAACTCAATACCTTCATTCTCTTTAGAACTTCAACCTTCTCCATTTCCATAACAAACTAAAGTAATTAACAGTCACGTATACATCATGAGAAAACAAGAACAAAACCTCATCCTCCAAATAAGCACCAGCACCATCACCACAAGATTAACAAGCACCAGAAGAATAACCCCTTCCAACCACCACGCCCTCTTCCGCCTCTCCGACCCCGACGACGTTGCCGAAAAGCTCCTCGTACGGCGAGGTTCCTCCCCCTCCATCTCCTCCTCCTCCTCCTTCAAGAATAACCAATCATCACCACCACCAACAACAAGAACAAGAACCAACAACAACAACAAACTCTCAGTTCTAATGCGCTCTTTCCTGTGCATCTTCACCTTCCCTACAATGATCCCAGCATGCAAATTTTTCACTATACCTTCCAACTTCTCCATAACCCCTTCCACTGGTCGAAAAGTCACCGGAACACTCTTCGGCCACCGCCGCGGCCACATCTCCTTCGCCGTCCAGCTCGACCCGCGGGAGGAGCCTCTCCTCCTCCTCGAGCTCGCCATCTCCACCACCTCTCTCGTCAAGGAGATGTCCTCCGGCCTCGTCCGCATCGCGCTCGAGTGCGAGAAGGTCCACGCCGCCGCCTCTCACGGCGGCCGGCACAGGAAGCTCTTCCAGGAGCCGGCCTGGACTATGTACTGCAACGGTAGGAAGTGCGGTTACGCGGTGTCGCGCACGTGCGGGGAGCGTGAGTGGCACGTGCTGAGAACCGTTCAGAGTGTGTCCGTTGGCGCGGGCGTAATACCGCTGCTGGAAGACGGGGAGAAAGAGAGCAACGGCGGGTCAGAGGGCGAGTTGATGTACATGAGAGCGAGGTTTGAACGAGTCGTTGGAAGCCGTGACTCGGAAGCTTTTTACATGTTGAATCCTGATGGTAGTGGAGGACCTGAACTCAGTATTTTTCTTTTGAGAATATGATC
>NC_029786.2:71916171-71933890 GCF_000816755.2 Arachis ipaensis
TAGATTCTCAATTATTTTTTTCATAGGATTTTTTATTTAAATAAATAAAATAAAAGTAATAATTACTGAAATAAATATTTTTAAAAATATTTTTCGATTTACGTTCCTTAGTCATATTTCGTTTACATTGTAAACAAGATGACATTGCATGTATCTCGTTTACAGTGTAAACGAGATATGATACGCCAGCTGCAACGTGGCTATCTCGTTTACACTGTAAACGAGATAAAGCGAACAGCGTCTATAAGTATAAGTCGTTTACATGCTGTTCTTGGACCCGATTTTGATTTAGTCAAACTCTTTCTCCCTTCTTTTTACCATTTCCTACCATATTTGAGTCCGATACGGTGATGGCACGCCAGGTGGGAAACGATGGGACATCAATACACTAAACGAGACATCGCATTATGCCGAGGCAGCCGACTTCGAGGTTAGTTGCATTATATTTGGTTAATCTAAGTATGTAGATATTGTTAGGGTAGTCTGATAGTGACAAGCACTGAGTAAAATGCTTTAGGGATTGGACTGTAGGATTAATTTGGAACAATATTTGCTTCTGTAAGATTGGTATGACTTAATTAAGATTAGCTTACCGACATAAGTAATTTAGAGACATCTGTAGAGTAGACACATGGTAGTATGTTCCTAAGTAGTAGTAGTACTTTGTTCTTAAGTAGGCTACAAAAATTTATTATTATCTCTTTATAGGTTAAAAATCTTTTTTTTCCGTTCCGCAGAAGCCTCGCCTTCTACTGCCCCGACGAGTTAGCCATACCCTTCCTCCACCGGACGCCATCGTCCTGTATCTGGTTGAGGCCGGATTCGGCGACACAGTGCCCCTCAGGGAGTTCACATTTGACAATTCCCTGATTTCGGCACTCGTGGAGTGATGGCGTCCTAAGACGCACACGTTTCATCTCCCGTGGGGTGAGGTCACTATCACCCTGCAGGACGTGGCGTACCACCTAGGCTTACGTGCACACGGGAACCCCGTTGGGGGATGCCTTCGTGACTTTGGTAGGTGGTACGACATGGAGACGTGGGCCATGGTTGAGCAGCTGCTTGGTGACAGGCCTCCGGTGGCGGCACACCAGGCTGTGCAGAGGAAGGAGTCGTTCACGCTGAAGCTGGTTTGGTTGCATGTTCGTGTCCGCCAGATGCCCCCGACCGACGATCCCGAGACCCTCCGACATTATGTCCGATGCTATATTATGTTATTGATCGGAGGGTATCTGTTGACAGAAAAGTCCAACAACTTGGTTCACGTACTGTGGCTACCACTTCTCCGGGACTTCGCGGAGTATAGGGTGTTATCTTGGAGCTCTGCTGTGCTGGCCTGGACTTACCAGTCACTCTGTTTGGCGGCACAGCAGGGCGTCACGAGTATCGCCGGTTGCCCTCCGCTGCTAATGAGTTGGATTTACTAGAGATTTCCTTAGTGGTGTCCACCAGATAGAGGAGTCTACCAGTATCCGCTAGCTGCGAGGTAACCAAATATTACTTTTTCATTTCGCGTTAAACAATATTGTTAATTCGCATGGTTTGTTAATTAATGAATTGTATATATCTCTGTTACTGTCAGGTTGGTTAGACTGCAGCAGCAGAGTACGGATCAGCATCAGGCCAGTGTCATGTACTGGAGGGTATCGATTGACCGGCTATGGTTTGATGAGGTTAGTCATGTAATTAAATATTTTTTTATTTTAAATACTTGCTGTGTTGTAATACTTGTTATTTTGTTACATAAATTTTTATTCAGTTTGCATGGAGAGTATACGATGACCCTGTGCTGCAGGCCCTGTGCCCGCACTGGTTCCATGAGGAGGAGGAGTGGGGTACATGGTTGTCGGCCGTTCCACTGGTGTGCTTCAACATTGTCCGGTTTCATCACGTTGATTGGGTGAAACGGCAGTTCAACGGGGAGCAGTCAGTGCCAGGCATTCCGGTGAACCTTGACAGGTATGAATAGTGGTTAATTTCTTCAAAGTTATACGTTTGTAGTTGTTTGTTATTCTGATAGTGATACTACTTTATTTACGTAATATGTTTAACAATAGGTATCTGACCACCACTGGACGTGGTGAGGACGTCTGGTGGCCGGAGCGACTCCAACAGTGGTACGACGGTTGGAGGCAGAAGTTCGAGCCCGATCGCAGCATTACCGTCCACCATATGTTTGACACTAGGCCTACCAGTGAGTACTACGATTGGTGGTGTGTGGCTTGCCGTGTGAGGCATCTATCGGGGCAGGAGGTTTTGGAGGACCCCAAGCTGGTAGAGTTGCCCCCCGACGTCCAGCCCACTGCCAGCCAGCCGAGAGACGATCGGACTCTTCCGAGGGGCATGCCAGATCGGAGGAGACGTGCGAGGGAGTGACACTGTCGGAGGAGCCAGCTAGCCCACTGTCGCAGTGAGTGACACGCATCTTCGGTATCCCTTCTCTGTTCTTCTCAATGGCGGCCAAGAGTCTCTGTGAGAATCGGCATCCAGCAGCCAACTGTGATTGTGCCTTTCTCTCCTTCGTCACGAACAAATTCTGTAATCTCTCGTACGTGATGTGCACAATGGCAGAAATCGGCAAGTACTGGGTGCCCTTCAACACTGCATTGATACACTCGGACAGATTTGTCGTTGATAAACCTCCGATTTTGTGGTTTATCTTGTGCTTAATTTGGGGGATTTTATCAACTTTTCTCACATTTATTCAATGAAATAGCATGGTTTTGCAATTCTCCCTTGATTTGTGTCTAAATGTGAAAACATGCCTTTTAGGTCTTAAAATAGCTAAATTTAGCTCACTTTAATTCCATTTGATGCCTTGATGTATTTGTTGAGTGATTTCAGATTCATAAGGCAAGTATTGGATGGAAGAAGTGAGGAGAAAAGCATGCAAAGTGGGAAAACTCATGAAGAAATGAAGGAATCGTAAAGTTGTCAAGCCTGACCTCTTTGCACTCAATCGACCATAACTTGAGCTACAGAGGTCCAAATGAGGCGGTTCTAGTTGCATTGGAAAGCTAACATCCGGGGATTCGAAATGATATAAAATTTGCCATATGTTTTTTCACGTATAGGGGCACGCACGCGCCATGTACGCGTGCCCGCCGATGCTGCTCGTGGCCCACTAAAGTGAAATTGCCCCCAGCGATTTCTGAAGCACTTTGGGCCCAACCCAACTCATTTCTAATGCTATTTCATGCAGAATTCAAGCTTGGGCAGGGGGGGAGAAATTGTTTGGTAGTATAGCATCATGTAGGTTAGTTTCTAAAGAGAGAAGCTCCCTCTTCTCTCTAGAATTAGGTTAGGTTAATTTCTTCTAGATTTTGGTTCAATTACATGTTTTCATCTTGTTTCCTTTATGATTTCTTGCTTCTACTCTTTCATTCTCAAGATTTTTAGTGTTAATTTTACTTTTATACCTTTTTTATGTTCATGAACTCTTGTTGGAATTGGATATTTTCTTTTATGAAATTTATGTTTGATGTTTTTTTAATTGTTGATTTGAGTTGTGAATTTACTTTCCTTGCAATTAGTAGTTGGTAGATTTATTATTCTTGCACTTTTACCATGCTTTCTTTTTATGCCTTCCAAGTATTTGATGAAATGTTTGGTTGGATTTTAGTGTAGATTTTGTTCCTCTTGGCCTAAGTGGAGTAATTAGTGACGCTTGAGTTATCTAATTCCTTTAATTGATTGACAATTGAAAGTTGCTAATTAATTTGGATACCACTAACGCTAGCCTTTCCCTTGGGAGTTGGCTAGGACTTGTGGAATCAAGTTGATTCATCCACTTGACTTTTCTCCATGGTTAGAGGTTAACTAAGTAGTAGCAGTGGACAATTTGTGGTCACAATTGAGGAGGATAACTAGGATGTGACTTCTAGTTCTCATATCTAGCCAAGAGCTTTTCTAGTTGTTAGTTTATTTTCATTGATATTTACATTTCATGTCTCTTATCCCAAAAACCCCAAAATATCTCATAGCCAATAATTGATCACTTCATTGCAATTCCTTGTGAGACGACCTGGAGTTTAAATACTTCGGTTAATTCTTATTTGGGGTTTGTTAATTGTGACAACCAAAATTTTTGATTGGGAGGATTGTTTGTTGGTGTAGAACTATACTTGCAACGAGAATTCATTTTGTGTGAAATTCTATACCGACATGACAATTTTCATTAAATCAGTCGTCATGTGGCCAAACCAACGCCCGCTATCGCAATGTTGTAGCCAAATCTCCTTCCTGAAATGACCAGCCTAGTCAACCATCGCCGGCGAGACTCCTCTCAACGCATCCATGTACCACTCGTAATCGGCCCTGCTTGGACTATAAGCAGCGTTAATGAGGTATCTCTTGCCCTCGCTGACTTGAACCGAGTCATGAAATTTGTAGCCATGTATCTTATGCAGTAAGCATGGTAGGCTCTTAGAGGATGCCACCCATTGTCATTGGAGCTAAGCGCGGCCTTTATAGCCTGAGATCTGTTAGAGATTTCCAGAAGGCCGTCTTGTGGGATGACGTGGCGTCTCAGATTAGTTAGGAAGAACGACCATGACTCGGTGCTCTCGGATCCTACAATGGCAAAAGCAATCGGCAGGATGTTGTTATTCCCATCTTGCGCCACCGCAATAAGCAACACACCACCATACCTGCCATACAGATGCATACCATCTACATAGACAAAGGACTTGCAATGCTTGAAGGCTTCGACACATGACGAGAAAGACCAAAATACATTGTCGAACATACTGCAGTCACGTACCAGGAGGTGTCCATCGTAGAATGGTTTGACACGTAGGTCACAAATGGTACCAGGAAAACAGCTCTGCAGTGCCTGAAGCAACTTCGAAGCCTTATTGTACGACTCTTCCCAATCTACATAGATTTGTACAATTTCCTTCTGCTTGGCCGTCCACACCTTTCTATAGGATGGTTTAAAGTGATAGCTTGCTCGGACCACACCTTGCAAAACCGGAATGCTTACAGAGGGGTTCGACTGAATCAACGGCAAGATGACTCTGCAAATCAGACTGCTGTCTAATTGACGATGGTCTTGAGACATGGTGGTTGCTAGACAACTATGCACTCCACCCACCCTCCGAACTTCCCTGGACACAATAAAACAGGATTACTTCAGCTATGTCGTACACCTACTTATTAGTATATCGTATAGAAGTAATGAAAAGCACAAGTAAACTTAAGCTTACCAGTATCCGAGGTTCCGCTGAAGGGCTACACGGAGGCTCCATTGACACCCATTCTTAGCTTGGCGGCACTGCACGTAGTACTTTAACAGGTCCGATTGGTATGCAAAATCGTGATCGTTCATTCCTTGGTAACGGCGTCAAAAACTTTATACGCACGTTCATAATCTTAATTCTTTGTCACAACTTCGCACAACTAACCAGCAAGTGCACTGGGTCGTCCAAGTAATAAACCTTACGTGAGTAAGGGTCGATCCCACGGAAATTGTCGGCTTGAAGCAAGCTATGGTCACCTTGTAAATCTCAGTCAGGCGGATTCAAATGGTTATAGAGTTTTAATAATTAAAAGATAAATAAAACGTAAAATAAGATAGAAATACTTATGTAATTCATTGGTGAGAATTTCAGATAAGAGTATGGAGATGCTTTTGTTCCTCCTGAACTTCTGCTTTCCTGCTATCTTCATCCAATCATTCCTACTCCTTTCCATGACAAGCGTTATATAGGGCATCACCGTCGTCAATGGCTACATCCCATCCTCACAGTAAAAATGGTCCAAAATGCGCTGTCACCGCACGGCTATTCATCTGTCGGTTCTCAATCATACTGGAATAGGATTCAGTAATCCTTTTGCGTCTGTCACTATGCCAGCACTCGTGAGTTTGAAGCTCGTCACAGCCATCCCTTCCCAGATCCTACTCGGAATACCACAGACAAGGTTTAGACTTTTCGGATCTCAAGAATGGCCACCAATAATTCTAGCCTATACCACGAAGACTCTGATCTCATGGAATGGAAGGCTCAATTGTCAGGCGAGGCAACCATGCATCATGAACCAGGAGGCTAAGAGATATGCACTTAAGCGATTGCAAGTAGAACGGAAGTGGTTGTCAGGCACACGTTCATAGGTGAGAATGATGATGAGTGTCACAGATCATCACCTTCCTCAACTTGAAGAACAAGTGTATATCTTATATAAGAAATAGGCTTGAATTGAATAGAAAAACAATAGTACTTCGCATTAATTCATGAGGAACAGCAGAGCTCCACACCTTAATCTATGGTGTGTAGAAACTCTACCGTTGAAAATACATAAGTGATAATGGTCCGGGCATGGCTGAATGGCCAGCCCCCATAAAGGTCTAAGATAGCATAAAACTGATCAAAGATGTCTAATACAATAGTAAAAGGTCCTATTTATATCAGACTAGTTACTAGGGTTTACAGAAATGAGTAAATGATGCAGAAATCCACTTCCGGGGCCCACTTCGTGTGTGCTTGGGCTGAACATTGAGCTTTACACGTGTAGAGGCTTCTCTTGGAGTTGAACGCCAGTTTGTAACCTGTTTCTGGCGTTTAACTCTGCTTTGCAACCTGTTTCTGGCGTTTAACTCCAGAATAAGGCAAAAAGCTGGTGTTGAACGCCAGTTTGAGTCATCTAAACTCGGGCAAAGTATGGACTATTATATATTGCTGGAAAGCCCTGGATGTCTACTTTCCAACGCAATTGAGAGCGCGCCATTTGGACTCATGTAGCTCCAGAAAATCCACTTGAGTGCAGGGAGGTCAGAATCCAACAGCATCTGCACTCCTTCTTCAGCCTCTGAATAAGATTTTTGCTCAAGTTCCTCAATTTCAGCCAAAAAATACCTAAAATCACAAAAAAATACACAAACTCATAGTAAAATCCAGAAATGTGATTTTTATTTAAAAACTAATAAAAAAACATACTAAAAACTAACTAAATCATACTAAAAACTATGTAAAAATAATGCCAAAAGCGTATAGATTATCCGCTCATTCATTCATGAAACTTAGAGTGGCCTTAGATAGATCAGAGACTATATTTGCTAAGCTAGATGTATTCTGCTCAGAATTCTCTATCTGTTGCTGAGTGGATGATGGAAAAGGCTTGCTATTGCTAAACCTGTTTCTTCCACCATTATTAAAGCCTTGTTGAGGCTTTTGTTGATCCTTCCATGAGAAATTTGGATGATTTCTCCATGAGGGATTATAGGTATTTCCATAGGATTCCCCCATATAATTCACCTCTGCTATTCCAGGGTTCTCAGGATCATAAGCTTCTTCTTCAGAAGATGCCTTTTGAGTACTGTTGGATGCATCTTGCAATCCATTAAGACTCTGAGAAATCATATTGACTTGCTGAGTCAATATTTTATTCTGAGCCAATATGGCATTCAGAGTATCAATTTCAAGAACTCCCTTCCTCTGAGGCGTCCCATTACTCACAGGATTCCTTTCAGAAGTGTACATGAATTGGTTATTTGCAACCATGTCAATGAGTTCTTAAGCTTCTGCAGGCGTTTTCTTTAGGTGAATGGATCCACCTGCAGAATGGTCCAATGACATCTTTGATAATTCAGACAGACCATCATAGAATATATCCAGGATGGTCCATTCTGAAAGCATGTCAGAAGGACACTTTTTGGTCAGTTGCTTATATCTCTCCCAAGCTTTATAGAGGGATTCACCTTCTTTCTGTTTGAAGGTTTGGACATCCACTCTAAGCTTGATAAGCTTTTGAGGAGGAAAAACTTGGCTAAGAAAGCCGTGACCAGCTTATCCCAAGAGTTCAGGCTATCTTTAGGTTGAGAGTCCAACCATATTCTAGCTCTGTCTCTTATAGCAAACGGGAAAAGAATAAGCTTGTAGACCTCGGAGTCAACCCCATTGGTCTTAACAGTATCATAGATCTGCAAGAATTCAGTTAAGAACTAAAAAGGATCTTCTGATGGAAGTCCATGAAACTTGCAGTTCTGTTGCATCAGAGAAACTAATTGAGGCTTTAGCTCAAAATTGTTTGCTCCAATGGCAGGGATTGAGATGCTTCTTCCATATAAATTGGAATTTGGTGCAGTAAAGTCACCAAGCATCTTCCTTGCATTGTTATTATTTTCGGCCATGTCTCCTTCTTTTTCAAAAATTTTTGTCAGATTTTCTCTAGAGAGTTGTGTTTTAGCTTCCCTTAGCTTCCTCTTCAGAGTCCTTTCAGGTTCAGGATCAGCCTCAACAAGAATGTTCTTGTCCTTGTTCCTGCTCATATGAAAAAGAAGAAAACAGAAAAGAAAATATGGAATCCTCTATGTCACAGTATAGAGATTCCTTTATGTGAGTAGAAGAAGAAAAGAATAGAAGAAGAGAAATTCGAACACCAAGGAGAAGAGAGGGTTCGAATTTTTGAGATGAAGAGAAGTGTTAGTGAATAAATAAATAATTAGAAGGAGATGAGAGAGAGAAAAATTTCGAAAATAATTGAAAAGAAAAGAAGAATATTTTTGTTTTTAATTTAAATTTAAAGTTGAAATTCAAAAATAAAAAAGAAAAATAAAATTAAATTAAATTAAAATTCAAAATAATTAGTTAATTAAAAAGGAATTTTGAAAAAGAGGAAGGTGATTTTCGAAAATTAGAGAGAGAGAGAATTAGTTAGGTAGTTTTGAAAAAGATAAGAATCAAACAAAAAGATAGGATTAATTTGAAAAAGATTTGAAAATCAATTTGAAAAGATAAGAGGTTAGAAAAGATTTTGAGATTGATTTTGAAAAAGATGTGATTGAAACTTATTTTGAAAAAGATTTGAAAAAGAAATTTTAAGATATTTGATTTTGAAAATTAAAGTTGATTACTTGACTAACAAGAAACAAAAAGATATGAATTTAAAATTTAAAGATTGAACCTTTCTTAATAGGTAAGTAACAAACTTAAAAATTTTAGAATCAATCACATTAATTGTTAGTAAAGATTTTGAAATTATGAAATGAAATTAAGAAAAATATTTTGAAAATCATTTTAAAATTTTCGAAAATCATAAAAGCAAAATGAAAAATATTTGATTTTTGAAAAAGATAGAATTTTTAAATTGAAAATTTGATTTGACTCATAAGAAACAACTAAATTTTGAAAATTTTTTGAAAAAGTCAACTCAAATTTTCGAAAGATTATGAGTGAATAAGGGAAAGATATATTTTTTTTATTTTTGAATTTTTAATGATGAAAGAGAAAAACACAAAAAAGACACAAGACATATAAATCATGAATCAAAACAACTAATGCATGCAAGAACACTTTGAATGTCAAGATGAACACCAAGAACACTTTGAATGTCAAGATGGACACCAAGAACTTATTTTTGAAAATTTTTAAGAAAAGAAAAACATGCAAGACACCAAACTTAAAAATTTTTAATGTTAAGACACTAACAAATTGAAAATGCATATGAGAAACAAGAAAAGATGCACAACAAGAAAATGCAAAGATCAAAACAAGAAAAATCATCAAGAACAATTTAAAGATCCATGAAGAACACATGATGAATTTTTGAAAATTAAAGAAAATTATAAAAGCATGCAATTGACACCAAACTTAAAAACTGACACAAGACTCAAACAAGAAACATAATTTTTTTTTTGGTTTTATGATTTTATTAATTTTTTTTTTGTATATTTTTCGAAAATTATTTTGAAAAGGAAAATAAGGATTTCAAAATTTTTAATAGGAATTCCAGGAATCTTGTAATGTTAGTCTAAAAGTCCGGTCCAGGAATTAGACATGGCTCACTAGCCAGCCAAGCTTTCAGTGAAAGCTCCGGTCCAGAATACTAGACATGACCAATGGCCAGCCAAGCTTTAGCAGATACCAATCAGACATACAACAGCTGATACTTCATTCAACTTGCTTCTGTGCTAATGAGTGGAAGCCTCGATCCAAAAGAGTTAGACATGGCTTTACAGCCAGTCAGGCTTCAATATGTTTCATGAAACTCTAAAATTCATTCTTAAAAATTCTGAAGCCATAGAATAATTTATTTTTTGAAGAATTTTTTTTGGTATTTTTTGAAAATAAGAAATAAAAAGCTTAAAATTAAAATAAAATTACCTAATCTGAGCAACAAGATGAACCTTCAGTTGTCCAAACTCGAACAATCCCCGGCAACGGCGCCAAAAACTTGGTATGCAAAATCGTGATCGTTCATTCCTTGGTAACGGCGTCAAAAACTTTATACGCACGTTCATAATCTTAATTCTTTGTCACAACTTTGCACAACTAACCAGCAAGTGCACTGGGTCGTCCAAGTAATAAACCTTACGTGAGTAAGGGTCGATCCCACGGAGATTGTCGGCTTGAAGCAAGCTATGGTCACCTTGTAAATCTCAGTCAGGCAGATTCAAATGGTTATAGAGTTTTAATAATTAAAAGATAAATAAAACATAAAATAAGATAGAAATACTTATGTAATTCATTGGTGAGAATTTCAGATAAGCGTATGGAGATGCTTTTGTTCCTCCTGAACCTCTGCTTTCCTGCTGTCTTCATCCAATCATTCCTACTCCTTTCCATGGCAAGCGTTATGTAGCGCATCACAATCGTCAATGGCTACATCCCATCCTCACAGTGAAAATGGTCCAAAATGCGCTGTCACCGCACGGCTATTCATCTGTCGGTTCTCGATCATACTGGAATAGGATTCAGTAATCCTTTTGCGTCTATCACTACGCCCAGCACTCGCGAGTTTGAAGCTCGTCACAGCCATCCCTTCCCAGATCCTACTCGGAATACCACAGACAAGGTTTAGACTTTTCGGATCTCAAGAATGGCCGCCAATAATTCTAGCCTATACCACGAAGACTCTGATCTCATGGAATGGAAGGCTCGGTTGTCAGGCGAGGCAACCATGCGTCATGAACCATGAGGCTAAGAGATATGCACTTAAGCGATTGCAAGTAGAACGGTAGTGGTTGTCAGGCACGCGTTCATAGGTGAGAATGATGATGAGTGTCATAGATCATCACCTTCCTCAAGTTGAAGAACAAGTGTATAGAAAAACAATAGTACTTCGCATTAATTCATGAGGAATAGCAGAGCTCCACACCTTAATCTATGGTGTGTAGAAACTCTACCGTTGAAAATACATAAGTGATAATGGTCCAGGCATGGCCGAATGGCCAGCCCCCATAAAGGTCTAAGATAGCATAAAACTGATCAAAGATGTCTAATACAATAGTAAAAGGTCCTATTTATATCAGACTAGTTACTAGGGTTTACAGAAATGAGTAAATGATACAGAAATCCATTTCCGGGGCCCACTTAGTGTGTGCTTGGGCTGAGCATTGAGTTTTACACGTGTAGAGGCTTCTCTTGGAGTTGAACGCCAGTTTGTAACCTATTTCTGGTGTTTAACTCTGCTTTGCAACCTGTTTCTGGCGTTTAACTCCAGAATATGGCAGAAAGCTGGCGTTGAATGCCAGTTTACTTCATCTAAACTCGGGAAAAGTATGGACTATTATATATTGCTGGAAAGCCCTGGATGTCTACTTTCCAACGCAATTGAGAGCGCGCCATTTGGACTCCTGTAGCTCCAGAAAATCCACTTTGGATGTCTCCAGAACACACTTATCTTCATCCCCACTATCAAACAAGTCGCTGTCACCACTGTTCCTCACGCAATCCTCGTCCGACTCCTCCTCGCCCTCCTCTGCCTCATCCACTGGAATGGCGACATGAATGGGCGGTGGTGCGAGGGATCGGTCGTCCTGCACATAGGTCGAGTGTATAGAAGGACCACCGCCACCGTGTCCCACCTCTGCAAAAAGATCCATTACTTGCTCCACCATGATCCTCCCATGGATGTCGAACATCACTTGCACATGCTCGTCCCCTAGAAGTTGGAATAGTCGAAACCGGAAGACTCCGTTACCCATGGGTGCCAGCAACCTATATGCCACCCTTCCGATTTCCCTCGTTTCTGTACCACCGAGTTTGCTCAATATCAAACTCCTCAAATCGGACAACGTCTCCACACACTGAGTGCGAAACAATATCGGATCCTCACTGATGAGCGGATAATTTATACGCTTTTTGGCATTGTTTTTAGTAGGATCTAGTTACTTTTAAGGATATTTATATTAGTTTTTATGTTAAATTCACATTTCTGGACTTTACTATGAGTTTGTGTGTTTTTCTGTGATTTCAGATATTTTCTGGCTGAAATTGAGAGACTTGAGCAAAAATCAGATTCAGAGGTTGAAGAAGGACTGCTGATGCTGTTGGATTCTGACCTCCCTGCACTCAAAGTGGATTTTCTGGAGCTACAGAACTTCAAATGGCGCGCTTCCAATTGCGTTGGAAAGTAGACATCCAGGACTTTTCAGAAATATATAATAGTCCATACTTTGCCCGAGTTTAGATGACGCAAAAGGGCGTTGAACGCCAGTTCTACACTGCAGTCTGGAGTTAAACGCTAGAAACACGTCACGAACCAAAGTTGAACGCCAAAAACACGTTACAACTTGGCGTTCAACTCCAAAAGAAGCCTCTGCACGTGTAAACTTCAAGCTCAGCCCAAGCACACACCAAGTGGGCCCCGGAAGTGGATTTATGCATCAATTACTTACTTTTGTAAACCCTAGTAACTAGTTTAGTATAAATAGGACTTTTTACTATTGTATTTACATCTTTGGATCATCTTTGATCAGTTTTATGCTATCATAGACTTTCATGGGGGCTGGCAATTCGGCCATGCATGGACCATTATCACTTATGTATTTTCAAACGGTAGAGTTTCTGCACTCCATAGATTAAGGTGTGGAGCTCTGCTATTCCTCATGATTTAATGCAAAATACTACTATTTTCTATTCAATTCAACTTATTCCGCTTCTAAGATATCCATTCGCACCCAAGAACATGATGAATGTGATGATTATGTGACGCTCATCATCATTCTCACTTATGAACGCGTGCCTGACAAACACTTCCGTTCTAGATGCAACCAAGCTAGAATGAGTATCTCTTAGATATCTAATACAGGGGACCGAGTCCGAGTTATTAGTATCTTCGTGGTATAAGTTAGAACCCATGGATGGCCATTCCTGAGATCCGAAAAGTCTAAACCTTTTCTGTGGTATTCCGAGTAGGATCTGGGAAGGGATGACTGTGACGAACTTCAAACTCGCGAGTGCTGGGCGTAGTGACAGATGCAAAAGGATAGTAAATCCTATTCCAGTATGATCGAGAACCTCCAGATGATTAGCCATGCCGTGACAGAGTATTTGGACCATTTTCACAGAGAGGATGGGATGTAGCCATTGACAACGGTGATGCCCTTACAGAAAGCTTGCCATGGAAAGGAGTAAGACTGATTGAATGAAGACAGCGGAAAAGCAGAGATTCAGAGGAACGAAAGCATCTCTATACGCTTATCTGAAATTCTCACCAATGATTTACATAAGTCTTTTTATCTTTATTTTCTGTTTATTTATTATTATTATTCGAAAATACTATAACCATTTGATATCCGCCTGACTGAGATTTACAAGGTGGCCATAGCTTGCTTCATACCAACAATCTCCGTGGGATCGACCCTTACTCACGTAAGGTTTTATTACTTGGACGACCCAATGCACTTGCTGGTTAGTTGTGCGAAGTTGTGAAGTTATGTTTGGACCATGGTATTGTGCACCAGTTATTGGCGCCATTGCCAGGGAGAGAACGAACAACAAATTTTACAACCTCAGAGTAACAATTTCGCATAACAAGTTTTTGGCACCGTTGCCGGGGTTTGTTCGAGTTTGGACAACTGACGGTTCATCGTGTTGCCCAGATTGGGTAATTTTCTTCTTATTTTCAAAAAATTTTCAAAAATTTTTCAAAAATATTTTCTTCTTTTTCGTTTTTCCCAATTAATATTCGAAAAAAAAATATTTCTTCAAAAATTTTTCAAAAATCTTTCAAAAATTTCTCATCTATTTTCAAAAAATTATTCTAAATTTTTAAGAATGAATTCTAGTGTTTCATGAAGCATGTTGAAGCCTGGCTGGCTGTAAAGCCATGTCTAATTCTTTTGGACTGTGGCTTCCAACCATCAGCATAGAGGCAAGTTAATTGGAATATCAGCTGTTGCATGCCTGATTTATATCCTAAAGCTGGCTGGCTATTAAGCCATGCCCAACCCATGGATTGGATCTTTAGGCCAACATTGAAAGATTCCTGGGATTCTTATTAAAAATTTTGAATTTCTTATTTTCTTTTTCCTATATGTTTTTTGAAAAAAAAATCTAAAAGAAAATACAAAAAATTTATAAAATCATAAAAATAAAAAATATTGTGTTTCTTGTTTGAGTCTTGAGTCAATTTTTAAGTTTGGTGTCAATTGCATTTTTTTCTAAAAAATTTATGCATTTTTCGAAAATTCATGCATTCATAGTGTTCTTCACGATCTTCAAGTTGTTCTTGGCCAGTCTTCTTGTTTGATCTTCATATTTTCGTGTTTTGTGTCTTTTCTTGTTTTTCATATGCATTCTTGCATTTATAGTGTCTATACATGAAAATTTTCTAAGTTTGGTGTCTTGCATATTTTCTTTTCTTGAAAATTTTTCAAAAATAAGTTCTTGATGTTCATCTTGACATTCAAAGTGTTCTTGGTGTTCATCTTGACATTCATAGTGTTCTTGCATGCATCACATGTTTTGATCTAAAATTTTCATGCATTGCATCATTTTTCATGTTTTTCTCTCTCATCATTAAAAATTCAAAAATAAAAAAATATCTTTCCTTTTTTCTCTCATAAATTTCGAAAATTTGGATTGACTTTTTCAAAAATTTTTAAAATTCAATTGTTTCTTATGAGTCAAATCAAATTTTCAATTTAAAAATCTTATCTTTCTAAAAATCATTTTCAAAAATCAAATCTTTTTCATTTTTCTTATTTATTTTCAAAAATTTTAAAAATATTTTTCAAAAAAAATCTTTTTCTTAATTTTATCTCATAATTTTCGAAAATATCATCAACAATTAATGTTTTGATTCAAAAATTTCAAGTTTGTTACTTACTTGTTAAGAAAGATTCAAGCTTTAAGTTCTAGAATCATATCTTGTGATTTCTTGTGAATCAAGTCGTTAATTGTGATTTTAAAAATCAAATGTTTTTCAAAACTAATTTCAATCATATCTTTTCAAAAATATCTTTTTATCTTATCTTTTTCAAATATCTTTTCTAACTTCTTATCTTCTTATCTTCTAAAAATTGATTTTCAAATTTGTTTCAACTAACTAATTAACTTTTTGTTTGTTTCTTATCTCTTTCAAAACTACCTAACTAACTACGCCTCTCTAATTTTTGAAAATACCTCCCTCTTTTTCAAAAATTCTTTTTAATTAATTAATTGTTTAAATTTTAATTTTAATTTCAATTTTTCTTTAATTTTCGAAAATCATTAACTATTTTTCAAAATCAATTTTCGAAATTCCCTCTCTCCCATCTCCTTCTATTTATTCATTACTTACTTATACTTCTCTTCATCTCATATCTCTGTTATCCTCACCCTTGTGTTTGGATTCTCCTCCCTTCTCTTTCCTTACATTACATTCTTTCCTTCTTCTACTCACCCAAAAGAATCTCTATATTGTGACATAGAGGATTCCATATTTTCTTCGTTATCCCCTTCTTTGTCAATTGAGCAGGAGCAAGGACAAGAACATTCTTGTTGAAGCAGATCCTGAACCTAAAAGGACTCTGAAAAAGAAACTAAGAGAAGCTAAAATACAACAATCCAGAGACAACCTTACAGGAATTTTCGAATAAGAAGAGGAGATGGCAGCCGAAAATAATAATAATGCAAGGAGGATGCTTGGTGACTTTACTGCACCTAATTCTAATTTACATGGAAGAAGCATCTCCATCCCCACCATTGGAGCAAATAATTTTGAGCTTAAAACTCAATTAGTTTCTCTGACAACAAAACTGCAAGTTTCATGGACTTTCATCTGAAGATCCCTTTCAGTTCTTAACTGAATTCTTGCAGATATATGATACTGTTAAGACTAATAGAGTAGATCTTGAAGTCTACAGGCTCATGCTTTTCCCTTTTGCTGTGAGAGACAAAGCTAGAATATAGTTGGACTCTCAACCTAAGGATAGCTTGAACTCTTGGGATAAGCTGGTTAAGACTTTCTTAGCCAAGTTCTTTCCTCCTCAAAAGCTGAGTAAGCTTAGAGTGGATGTTCAAACCTTCAGACAGAAAGAAGGTGAATCCCTCTATAAAGTTTGGGAGAGATACAAGGAACTGACCAAAAAGTGTCCTTCTGACATGCTTTCAGAATGGACCATCCTGAATATATTCTATGATGGTCTGTCTGAATTAGCTAAAATGTCATTGGATACTTCTGCAGGTGGATCCATTCACCTAAAGAAAACGCCAGCAGAAGCTCAAGAACTCATTGACATGGTTGCTAACAACCAGTTCATGTACACTTCTGAGAGGAATCCTGTGAATAATGGGACGCCTCAGAAGAAGGGAGTTCTTGAAATTGATACTCTGAATGCTATATTGGCTCAGAATAAAATATTGACTCAGCAAGTCAATATGATTTCTCAGAGTCTGAATGGAATGCAAGCTGCATCCAACAGTACTAAAGAGGCATCTTCTGAAGAAGAAGCTTATGATCCTGAGAACCCTGCAATATCAGAGGCAAATTATATGGGTGAACCTTATGGAAACACCTATAACCCCTCATGGAGAAATCACCCAAATTTCTCATGGAAGGATCAACAAAAGCCTCAACAAGGCTTTAATAATGGTGGAAGAAACAGGTTTAGCAATAGCAAGCCTTTTCTATCATCCACTCAGCAACAGACAGAAAACTCTGAGCAAAATACCTCTAATTTAGCAAACTTAGTCTCTGATCTATCTAAGGCCACTCTGAGTTTCATGATTGAAACAAGGTCATCCATTAGAAATTTGGAGGCACAAGTAGGCTAGCTGAGTAAGAAGATCACTGAAATCCCTCCTAGTACTCTCCCAAGCAATACAGAAGAAAATCCAAAAGGAAAGTGCAAGGCCATTGATATAACCATCATGGCCGAATCCAAGGAGGAAGGGGAGGACGTGAATCCCAAGGAGGAAGACCTTCTGGGACGTCCAGTGATCAACAAGGAGTTTCCCTCTGAGGAACCAAAGGAATCTGAGACTCATCTAGAGATCATAGAGATTCCATTGAACCTCCTTATGCCCTTCATGAGCTCTGATGAGTATTCTTCTTCTGAAAAGAATGAGGATGTTACTAAAGAGCAAGTTGCCAAGTTCCTTGGTGCAATCATGAAGCTGAATGCCAATTTATTTGGTAATAAAACTTGGGGAGATGAACCTCCCCTGTTCACCAATGAACTAAATGCATTGGATCAACTAAGATTGCCTCAGAAGAAACAGGATCTTGGAAAGTTCCTAATACCTTGCACCATAGGCACCATAACCTTTGAGAAGGCTCTATGTGACCTTGGATCAGGAAGAAACCTCATGCCACTCTCTGTAATGGAGAAACTGGGAATCTTTGAGGTGCAAGCTACTAAAATCTCATTAGAGATGGCAGACAACTCAAGAAAGGAGGCTTATGGACAAGTAGAGGACGTGTTAGTAAAGGTTGAAGGCCTTTACATCCCTGCTGATTTCATAATCCTAGATACTGGGAAGGATGAGGATGAATCCATCATCCTTGGAAGACC
>NC_029786.2:71936451-71936939 GCF_000816755.2 Arachis ipaensis
CATAGTCCTGGATACTGGAAAGGAAGAGGATGAATCCATCATCCTAGGAAGACCTTTCCTGGCCACAGCAAGAGCTGTGATTGATGTTTACAGAGGTGAACTAGTCCTTCAATTGAACGAGGACTCCCTTGTGTTTAAAACTCAAGGTCATCCTTCTGTAAACATGGAAAAGAGGCACAGTAAGCTTCTCTCAGTACAGAGTCATACAGAGCCCCCACAATCAAACTCTAAGTTTGGTGTTGGGAGGCCACAACCAAACTCTAAGTTTGGTTTTGAACTCCCATATCCAAACTCTAAGTTTGGTGTTGGGAGTCTATAAAATTGACCTGATCACCTGTGTGGCTCCATGAGAGCCCACTGTCAAGCTATTGACATTAAAGAAGCGCTTGTTGGGAGGCAACCCAATGTTTATCTAATTCTTATTTTTATTGTTTTTCATGTTTTCTTAGGTTCATGATCATGTGGAGTCACAAAATAAATAGAAAAAT
>NC_029786.2:71937998-71941159 GCF_000816755.2 Arachis ipaensis
TGTTTTAATTCAAAAGAACAAGAAGTACATGAGTTTCGAATTTATCCTTGAACTTAGTTTAATTATTTTGATGTGGAGACAATACTTTTTGTTTTCTGAATGAATACTTGAACAGTGCATATGTCTTTTGAAGTTGATGTTTTAGAATGTTAAATATGTTGGCTCTTGAAAGAATGATGAACAGGAGACATGTTATTTGATAATCTAAAAAATCATAAAAATGATTCTTGAAGCAAGAAAAAGCAGTGAATACAAAAGCTTGCAGAAAAAAAAAATGGCAAAAAAAAGAAAAAAAAAAGCAAGCAGAAAAAACCAAAAGCTCTTAAAACCAAAAGGCAAGAGCAAAAAGCCAATAACCCTTAAAACCAAAAGGCAAGGATAAATAAAAAGGATCCCAAGGCTTTGAGTATCAGTGGATAGGAGGGCCTAAAGGAATAAAATCCTGGCCTAAGCGGCTAAACCAAGCTGTCCCTAACCATGTGCTTGTGGCGTGAAGGTGTCAAGTGAAAACTTGAGACTGAGCGGTTAAAGTCAAGGTCCAAAGCAAAAGAAGAGTGTGCTTAAGAACCCTGGACACCTCTAATTGGGGACTTTAGCAAAGCTGAGTCACAATCTGAAAAGGTTCACTCAATTATGTGTCTGTGGCATTTATGTATCCGGTGGTACTATTGGAAAACAAAGTGCTTAGGGCCACGGCCAAGACTCATAAAATAGCTGTGTTCAAGAATCATCATACTGAACTAGGAGAATCAATAACACTATCTGAACTCTGAGTTCCTATAGATGCCAATCATTCTGAACTTCAATGGATAAAGTGAGATGCTAAAACTATTCAAGAGGCAAAAAGCTACAAGTCCCGCTCATCTGATTGGAGCTATGTTTCATTGATATTTTGGAATTTATAGTATATTCTCTTCTTTTTTATCCTATTTGATTTTCAGTTGCTTGGGGACAAGCAACAATTTAAGTTTGGTGTTGTGATGAGCCGATAATTTATACGCTTTTTGGCATTGTTTTTAGTATGTTTTTAGTAGGATCTAGTTACTTTTAGGGATGTTTTTATTAGTTTTTATGTTAAATTCACATTTCTGGACTTTACTATGAGTTTGTGTATTTTTCTGTGATTTCAGGTATTTTCTGGCTGAAATTGAGGGACTTGAGCAAAAATCAGATTCAGAGGTTGAAGAAAGACTGCTGATGCTGTTGGATTCTAACCTCCCTGCACTCAAAGTGGATTTTCTAGAGCTACAGAACTCCAAATGGCGCGCTTCCAATTGCGTTGGAAAGTAGACATCCCGAGCTTTCCAGAAATGAATAATAGTCTATACTTTGCCCGAGTTTAGATGACGCAAAAGGGCGTTGAACGCCAGTTCTACGCTGCAGTCTGGAGTTAAACGGCAGAAACACGTCACGAACCAGAGTTGAACGCCAAAAACACGTTACAACTTGGCGTTCAACTCCAAAAGAAGCCTCTGCACGTGTAAACTTCAAGCTCAGCCCAAGCACACACCAAGTGGGCCCCGGAAGTGGATTTATGCATCAATTACTTACTTCTGTAAACCCTAGTAACTAGTTTAGTATAAATAGGACTTTTTACTATTGTATTTACATCTTTGGATCATCTTTGATCAGTTTTATGCTATCATAGACTTTCATGGGGCTGGCCATTCGGCCATGCCTGGACCATTATCACTTATGTATTTTCAAACGGTAGAGTTTATGCACTCCATAGATTAAGGTGTGGAGCTCTGCTATTCCTCATGATTTAATGCAAAATACTACTATTTTCTATTCAATTCAACTTATTCCGCTTCTAAGATATCCATTCGCACCCAAGAACATGATGAATGTGATGATTATGTGATGCTCATCATCATTCTCACTTATGAACGCGTGCCTGACAAACACTTCCGTTCTACATGCAACCAAGCTAGAATGAGTATCTCTTAGATATCTAATACAGGGGACCGAGTCCAAGTTATTAGTATCTTCGTGGTATAAGTTAGAACCCATGGATGGCCATTCCTGAGATCCGGAAAGTCTAAACCTTGTCTGTGGTATTTCGAGTAGGATCTGGGAAGGGATGGCTGTGACGAACTTCAAACTCGCGAGTGCTGGGCATAGTGACAGATGCAAAAGGATAGTAAATCCTATTCCAGCATGATCGAGAACCTCCAGATGATTAGCCATGCCGTGACAGAGCATTTGGACCATTTTCACAGAGAGGATGGGATGTAGCCATTGACAACGGTGATGCCCTTACAGAAAGCTTGTCATGGAAAGGAGTAAGACTGATTGAATGAAGACAGCGGGAAAGCAGAGATTCAGAGGAACGAAAGCATCTCTATACGCTTATCTGAAATTCTCACCAATGATTTACATAAGTCTTTTTATCTTTATTTTCTGTTTATTTATTATTATTATTCGAAAATACTATAACCATTTGATATCCACCTGACTGAGATTTACAAGGTGACCATAGCTTGCTTCATACCAACAATCTCCGTGGGATCGACCCTTACTCACGTAAGGTTTTATTACTTGGATGACCCATTGCACTTACTGGTTAGTTGTGCGAAGTTGTGAAGTTATGTTTGGACCATGGTATTGTGCACCAGTTATTGGCGCCATTGCCAGGGAGAGAACGAACAACAAATGTTACAACCTCAGAGTAACAATTTCGCATATCACTCACACTCAAATGTCACCCGTTGTCGCCGTTTCTCAACGATAGTTGGGATAAACAAGCACAACTATGTATGGACTACTGGCCATTAATGACTTATATTTGTGAGAAATAAGAGACACAAAAAGAAAAAAAAAAGTTTGTGAAGAATACCAAAGGTTACACATCCTTTTATAGCTGTTGGGATAACACTCCATGTATCTTGTTTACACTGTAAACGAAATGGACATTACATGTATCTCATTTACAGTGTAAACGAAATAGCCATGTTACAGCTGATGTGTCATATCTTATTTATACTGTAAACGAGATACATCTCGTTTACAGTATAAATGAGATATGACTGGAAAATGCAAATCGATAAATATTTTTAAAAATATTTATTTCGAAAATTATTAATTTTATTTTATTTATTTAAATAAAAAATCCTAATTTCATATGAAGAGTTTTTACATGTTTTAATTCTTAAAAAAGT
>NC_029786.2:71941289-71970302 GCF_000816755.2 Arachis ipaensis
AATAATTATTAAATATTTAAAATTTTATTATAACAGATAAGTTAATCAAAAATTAGGAAATTTTTTTTATTTAAATGAATTCAATATGTTATTTACTAAAATTCGTAATACACATAATATTTATTGATGTACATAATTTTATATATATGGAGTACTGTATCTAAATTACATTAAACAATTTATCTTGGGTACTTAGTCACCGCAGTTGTGCATAAAACGAATACTCAATAATCGAGATATAACCAAAATGCATTTAATGTTAGTGTAGTCCGGATACGTATTTTATTTAGCGATTTAACTATAATATTATGTATTTGTGTTATTCTACTTGTATGATTAATTAAATATTTAATTTAAAAATATAATTTTAAATTAAAAAATAATTTAAAATTTTAATTACAGTGGATATAGTGGATATATTTTGTTACTATTATTTAATAATACGTATGCAATTTTAAATCACTAATTTTAAATTAGTGGTGGGACACAATTTCACCTAAATTTTAGGAAAATTTATATAAATAAATTGTTTGGCTCCCAAATTTACACAATTACAACTTTACAAAGAATAAGACACAAATATATTTTTACAGAGATACGTAATCCGCTACAGGTATCCGCGGATTACATTGTTGGAGTGACCGCTAGAGGCAGTAGCGACTTTTGTTGAAGGTCGCTTGTGCATAAACCGCTACTGGTAATAACGGTTTGTGTGTGTGGGGATGCGTGTGTAAATCGCTGGAGGCAGCAGCGGTTTACGTTGAGCGTGGTTGCCTATATAAACTGTGGAAGGCAACCGTGGATTCCTCATTTGGAGTGGATCTTGCGTTTGGCTAGAGAGAGTAAATTCTAGAGCTTCGGCAGAGCAATTTGAGAGTGAGTCCGAGGTATCTGAGTGTGACCTCTAGCTGGATATCATGGCAGAAGAACGGAGCTTGTACCGACTGAACGGTGTTGCCCATATTGCCGGTGCCATTGCCGATGAGGTCAGTTATATTTTATTTTATTTTTTTAAAATTATCATTTATTAATTAGAAAAATGGTATGTAGGGTAGAGGAATTAGAATTTATAATTTAACCGTTATAGTTTGAAATTAGACCTTGCATGTTAGGATGTAGAATGTAGTGGGGCTGTACTTGAGAATCGGTTTGAATCGCAATTTTTGTTCCGTTAATTTCCGAATGTTAACTTTTATAAGAATTTTTTTTACATTCTTTTTGGGTTAAATCGATTTTCGTGAAAGGCTTCTTTAAAAGCAACCGATTTTGGGGACCGGAAACTGCTAATCTAATTGTGCAACCTGTTTTTGTATTAGTCCAAAAAAAGATGTTTTTCGCAATTTGATTTGACGATTGACTAATAGGTTAATAGTTTAATTGTTTAATTGTTTAATTTGTTTCCTTGTTTGGTGATGGTATAAGCAATTTGTTGTTATTAGATAGGGGGATTTGTTATAGATAGTAGAATTTAATTGTTTCGTGTATATCTTTCATATTGTGTGCAGCCAACTAGGTGTATCTATAGTGTGAGACGGCAACAAAATATGTCCATGCATCACAGGATCATCCTGTATTTAGAGAGGGCTGGATTGTACCACTTGGCCAGGTTAAACAGTCACTGGTTCTTGTTGGACGAGTCCTTGGTCAGTGCATTCATTGAGAGGTGGCGCCCTGAGACGCACACCTTTAATATGCCTTTTGGAGAGTGCATAGTGACATTGCAAGATGTGGTGTTTCAGATTGGGTTACCTGTCGATGGGGAGGCCTTGAGTGGTTGCCTTGGAGAGTTTGAGAAATTCATAGAGGGTGGCCGACCAGCGCAGGAGTGGTTTCAGGATCTATTCGGTGAGCTTCCACCATCGAATAAGGTCAAGCAGATGACAGTCCACTTTATATTGTTCCATGAGAGGTTTAGAATGTTACCAGCAGATGCGACCGAGGACACTGTTCGTATTTACGCACGTGCCTACATCATGATGCTGTTATCCACTCAGTTATTTGGGGACAAGAGTGCGAACCGGGTACATATACAGTGGTTGCCATATTTGGCGAATCTTGATGACATGGGGAGGTATAGCTGGGGGTCGGCCGCTTTGGAAAGGTTGTATCGATGCATTCTCAACTCGATCCGGTCCAGCCTCAAATTCAAAATCAGGAACACCAGGAGGCACATCAACATGGACAACCGCACACGTTGAGGATCAAGAATCAGAACTGTCGCTGCTACCACAGGCATCGATGTCGAGGCACCACCGATCATCGTCGACTGAGGATTCGGCGCCGATGCCTCGGAGCTGTCGACACCATCTTCCAACTTCACAAGCAGCTCGGGTATTCTGACCTCGGAAAAACTCCGCACGTAGTGAAACAAGACCTGCAAGTCTTCATCAGACCCTATCACAAAGGTCTCATATCTCACACCAGCTGACATAACGACAATGAAAATTTTGTAATACAACTTTTTTACCCACTTCGTCCCACACGCACCGAGCTTCCATAATATGCTGAGCTTAATCTCTGCCAACGTACTCGACGACCGGATAAAAATACTAAGCGGTTCTCTATCCGTAAATTTTACACCATGCCTTTTGCTCTTCTGAATTTTTCCAGAGCGATGCACTAGAGCCACAAAACTTTTCTCACCATCCATTTGTGAGAAATAACACTCTTCCTCCACCTCAATGCATTTGAGGGGTTTATATAGGCAGCCACGCTCACACATACTCAACGTAAACCGCTGCTGCCTCCAGCGGTTTACGCACGCATCCCCACACACATAAACCGCTACTGCCTCTAGCAGTTTCTGTATTGTACTCTAACCACGTAATCTGCGGCTACCTGTAGCGGATTACGTATCTCTGTAAACCGCTACTGCCGGTTTACGCACGCATCTCACACACACAAATCGCTACTGCCTCTACCGGTTTCTGTATTGCACTCCAACCACATAATCTGCGGCTACCTGTAGCGGATTACATATCTCTGTAAACCGCTACTGCCAGTAGTAATTTCTATAGAGATATGAAAAAATGTATTTGCGTCTTCTTCTTTATAAAGTTGTAATTGTGTAAATTTAGGAGCCAAACAATTTATTTATGTAAATTACCTTAAATTTTAAATTAGACCAAATACAAAAATAATTTTAAATTGATATTTTTGAATAAAAATTAATTAAATTGATAAATAAAATTAAATGAATACTATTTAAATCATAATAAATTATATTAATTTTAAAAATATTAAAATTAATAGACAGTTAAAATTTGAATTGGTTTAGTATTAACGAATTCTACTCCAAACCGTTAGCACTTAGAATTAAGGTGAAATTGATAACGCCTTTTTCTAATTCCAATTATCCACTACTTTTCAACGTGTACACTTTTAACTCATGTTAGGAACGTAAGTCAGTCAGATAAAATAAAAGGTTCTGATGATTCATAAGTAGTAATAGAAAAAAATTACAAAACTATATTTTTAAATTAAATATTAAATTAATCGTACGAGTAGAATAATATGAGTACGTAATATTGTAGTTAAATTATTAAATAATATACGTATCTTGAGTACACTGTCCTTACTACAAGAAAAATGCTGAGTACCGTTGGAGTTACCATCGGATTTAGCGGCAATGATTACTGGCGGATTTAGCGTCAGGTTTTGCGTCGGATACAAGGCAGGTTGGATTTCCCAAAATGTTTATTTACCATCGAATTTTATATTCTAACGCTAAATCCGACGGTGATTAGTGGCACGAAATATAATTTTTTGGTGCCAACTTTACCGTCGAATATTTTTGACAGTAAATCGCTTTAGTAAAATACTGCGTTTGACTAATTTACCGTCAGAGTATTCTAACGACAAGACTGGTTTAAAATTCAAACGCGAACCTTCCACCCTTACTTGTCCGAGTTGACTCTCTCTCCTCTCGTGTTTTCTTGTTGGAGGAGGTACTGTCAGCATTGCCATCACTTGCCAAAGCCTCTAGTGCCGCCGCCACTAGACGTTTTCGCCGCTGGAGCTGTTGGTCACTTTTGGGAAAGTTGGGAACGCCACCGCTGTTTTCGGTGGCCATTGCCATCGGTGTCACAGTCACTACGAGTACCACCACGCTTCCAGCATCCTGCAGCCACTATCAAAGATAATTTTAACATAGTTTTTTAATTTTATTAATATTTTTATGTGAGTTTAGAGTTCTTGCTAAATAGTTTATGAAATTATTGATTAAATTAGTGTAATGAAGTTTGTGATTATAATTTGAAATATTTTTTTTTTACTATTTTTCAGATTTTTTGTGTGACTTTAGGGTTTGGTTAGGTATTTTACGAAATTATTGATTATATTATGGTAATGGAGTTTGTGATTAGGGTTTGGATTGTGATTTTTATTTTTTTCAAATTCTTTTTGTGAGTCTAGGATTTTGTTTTGTAATTTATTATCAAATTATTGATTAAAATAGGGTAATGAAGTTTGTGATTAGGATTTCTTATGTTAATTTATCATAAATAGACATTATAATTAAGTTAATGTAGGTTAAGTAGGATGAGATTAAGGGTGGTCGACATTGTTGGTGGATGACTTTGTGTAGTTTGTTGAAGTAGTTAGTTTCACTTTGTGAGTTTAATAAATTTTCTTTTTTATTAGGACGGTGGTATTTCTCTGAGATTAATTAGATTTTGCTTCTTTCGTATTCTATGCATCTGTGTTTCAGGTAAGTTTTCTATCTCTAATTATAATTAATTGTCTAAGTTTTATGTTCGACTTACTTTTTCTAGAATAGTATTTTAAGACAGAAGTGGGAGAAGATTGCGTAGAGGCGCCTTCTCGAAACCCTTGTTTGTTGGAAAATTGTGGTTATAACGGGTTGCACACTATAATGGTTAGGATTTGATATGTTATTGAATTTATGTTTGTTCTAATATATCCTTGCAGTTGTTTTTACCGTGAAAATTATTATATTTATTTGATGGATGTCTCTGAATTAAGAAAAAGTTCTGCCAAAATTTTGTGTGATTTATTTTAAAACTTTCTTGGTTTACAGAAGATTCTAATTATAGGGTATGCTCTACTATATTTTGTAAAAAATGTAATAATTTTGTCTTGTTCGTCAAATTCTAGGGTGTATGATTCAATATGATTCAAAGTCATCGTCTATGTATGTATGATAGGGATTACAGTGGACCGGGGGGGATTAAAACTTGAATTGGTTGAAGGCGTTGACATGTTTGTTGAACATGTATTTAGCATGGAACCGTTTAGGTCTGAAGGGGGTATCTAGGTGTCCATGTGAAAAGTGTTGGCTGACTAAGTGGTTAGAACCTGCGGATATTATGCTTTACCTTTACCGTAATGGGTACAATGATGAGTATTGGATGTGGACAGAGCATGGAGAGGTGGATGAACAAGGAATTAATAGGTCTGCCTCGAATTTGAATAGGTCCGGCTATCGATCAACGAGAGTTCGGGTAGAAAGAGAACTAAACAT
This sequence comes from Arachis ipaensis, assembly GCF_000816755.2. NCBI lineage: Eukaryota > Viridiplantae > Streptophyta > Magnoliopsida > Fabales > Fabaceae > Arachis > Arachis ipaensis. Next base: position 71,946,772 of record NC_029786.2, read on the forward strand.
GGAAGACATGACTTGGGAGGATAACCAAGAGAGATACAACATGATGGTATTTTATGCAACAAGTGTTACGGAATTAGAAAAGTCTAAACAAGAGCTTAACCCGAAGGCAAATATATTTTTATCATCCGTTAGAATCTGCTATGAGACCGTTGTTTGAGGGTTGCGTTCATTCGCAGTTGTTTGCATGTGTTAAAATAATGACTATTAAGTCAGAGACAAATTATTTGCAAGAGTCTTTTGATAAGTGGGCCACCCTCTGCAACGAACTAGTATCTGTCGGGACCTTTGGCATCCCTCGCAACCACTACACAGCAAAGAAGTTAGTTTTAAAATTAGGTCTGAATTTGTTGAAAATTGATTGTTGTTTGAATGGATGTATGCTGAATTACAAGAGGGATGCAGACCTAACTGAATATAGATTTTGTAAATCACTAAGGTTCCAAGTCGAGAAAGAACAGATTAGTAAATGCTGACTAAAGAGAGTTTTAATAAAACAGATGCACTACTTGTCCTTGATCTCTAGGATGAAATGATTGTATGCATCAATGAGTTAGGCCCCTCACATGACCTGGCATAGTAACAAGAAAGATGAAGAAATCGTGATGTACCCATCTCACAAACAAGCCTGGAAGCATTTTGATCAGGTCCATCCTACATTTACGAGCGAGCCGAGAAATGTTAGACAAGTTTTGTGCTCTGACGGGTTCGCACTGAGTTTCAATTTCGGCAACGCGTACTCTTGTGACACCGTATAACATGAGTCCCAAAATATGCATAAAGGATTGTAAATGTTCTTAACTTGTATCATACTTGGTCCCAACAATCCAAAGGCCAAAATAGATATCTTTTTGCAGCATTTGGTGGATGAGTTAAAGGACATATGGATCCATGGTGTCAAAATATTTGATATTTCGACAAAGACAAACTTCCAACTGTGTGTTGCGTTGATGTGGACCATTAACAATTTTTTTGCGTACGGGATGTTGTCAGGTTAGTCCACTCAGGGCAGACTGGCATGTCCCATTTGTATGGAGAATACAAAGGCATTTTGGTTGTCGAATGGTGGTAAGAATTCATAGTTTGATTACCATCGAAGATTCCTCGACATGGATCATCCTTTTTGGCACAACAAGGACTTGTTCAAAAAGAATATAACTGAACACCAAGAGGCACCTGCAAAGTTGAGTGGTAGGAAAGTTTGGCATCGTATCAGTAGAATCCCAAAGATCGTCGAAAACAGGGCAGGTCTGAGACCTTCCGGATATGGCAAGGAGCATAATTGGACTAAACAGAGTATATTTTGGGAGTTCCCTTATTGGAGAGATAACTTGGTTCGACATTGTCTTGATGTGATGCACATTGAGGAACACGTGTTCGATAATATCATACACATAGTAATGGATGATGAGGAACAAAGGATAATGATAAGACACGGTTAGACTTGATGGATATTTACAGGCGGCCATATCTAAACTTAAAAGAGACTTAATAACAGGCGGTGGGCTAAATTAAAGGCGGTGTTTGCTCTAACAAATGATCAAAGGCAAAATGTTTGTAGGTGGATTAGGAGATTGAGGTTTCCTAATAGTTATGCCTCTAACTTGAGCAAGTGTGTAAACGTGTCACAAGATAGGCTTGTTGGGTTTAAGAGTCATGATTGTCACATTTTCATGGAGCCTTTGCTTCCGGTCATGTTCAGAGAATTTTCAACCAACATTCAGAAACCCAACACAGAAATAAGTGAGTTCTTTAGAGAGTTATGTGCTACCAAACTTAGCATTAATGATCTCACAGTCTTGGATAAGAACATTTCCATCATACTTTGTAAGCTAGAAAAGATATTCCCTCCATCCTTTTTTGATGTTTTGGAACACTTAACAATCCACCTATTATTCAAAGCACTACTGTGTGGGCCGGTCCAATTTCAGTGGATGTACCCATTTGAGAGGATGATTGATTCATTCAAGTGCATTGTGAAGAACATGACTCGAATTGAGGGCAGTATCTGCAAATTGGCATTCCTAGTTAAGGAAACATCCGCATTTTGCTCATTCTATTTCAGCCTTATGTTGAGTCACGTAGAACAAGGGTTGCAAGGAACAATGAGAGGGAAAAATCATTGTCGGGTGGAACATACCCAATCTTTGCTCCGAAAGGAGCTGTAATTGATGCGGACAGTGACTACTGGTTTGAGCAAAAGGAAGTCGATACTGCACATATGCATGTGTTGCTTAACTGTGACTAGATTTTACCATACCTCATGTGAGTTTATTAAGTCCTCGTAAATATTGTAATCAATAACATTATAACTTCTTAATCTAACCAAAATTTCTTTATCCTATTCTATCATATAGGTTATTTCAAGAGGCAAATCCTGATACCTCATCGAACAACTTTCCACATTGGATAAGAGAATACGTTAGCGTGCATTTATCAGACACAACAGATTCAGAACTAGGTGCACTTAGTTGGGGCTCAATGAATAAGGGCACTAGCTACCCGATATTAACAGATATCAGTTCCATACCTTACAGTGGTCGATATTGAAGAAAACATACAATACTAGAGTTTGGGTTCGTAGGAAGTCAGGTGGTGGTCATTCTAATTGGTTTGGTGTGTTGTACAACATAATTAAATTAGAATATTTCTTTCGCACTACGTACAAGGTGTGGTGTTTAAATGTGAATGGTGTTATCCTAGTTCATGTTCATAAGGACTACGATATCAATGAAGTTAATTTAACCAAGAAATATAAGCACTACAATCCTTTTATTCTACCTTAAAATGCATGATAGATGTACTTTTTGCCTTATCCGGGTTCATGAAAGTCTAGTTGGGTGGTTGTGGTTAAGACTAAACTAAGAGGCCGTATCGAGTCTCATGATAGGATAGAGGGTCAGGAACCTTACAAGATTGATGACCCAACTCCTTCAAAAACGGTGGTTGATATCGGTGAGCTGATTATCCTCAGCTCGACTGTTACGAATGATTATATCGTTGACCATGATTACATGACAACGCACTACCACAATAGGATAACGATCTTCAAGAAGAAGATGGAGTCGACATAGATGAAGAAGAGGAAGACGAGTTTGATGATCAAGAATCTACCTCGGAAGAGGAAGATGGTGAACCACAGGAAGAAGATGATGAATTTGAATAGAGTTAATGTAAATATAGTTCTATGATATTTAAAATTCTTTACCAAATTTTGAGAAAAATGTAATGTAATTAACATTGTTTCAGATATATCAATTATCATCATTCCGTATTTTTACGTTGTATACTTGATATTTCACTTTAGGTTTAAAGCACTGTTTCAATTATGTTTGTTATTAGGTTACGCTACAAATGGATGGAAAATGACTATTTTAAAAAAATAAAAAATACTTTCGTTGGCGTTACCATCGAAATTTACCGAGGGTAACAACCTATTTTAGAAAAAAACTCCAAAAAACTTTCCGTTGGCATTTCTATCGGATTAATTTGACGGTAAAATGGTGCAAATACTTATAACATGGCGCCAACATGACTGTTAGATTAATCCAATGGCAACTTTCAACAGATTGTGTTATACTACCACCTATATTCCGTCACTAATTCCGATAGAAATTAGTGTCAGACTCTAAAAATCTGCCGGTAAGTATTTTCCGGTGAGGTTTATACCGACACATTTATTTCACCAAAATTAATTATTAATATAAAATATATGTTAAGATATACAATATATATTAAAAATAAATTAACTAATATATATTTATTTATAAATATATAATGACTAATTTTAATACACATTTAATATTTTTATTCTAATTACGATAAAAATTACCGTTAAATATTGATAAACCACTATTTCATGGTTTATCTTGTGCTCAACTGAGTGGTTTTTATCAACACTTTACCCACTTATTCATACTATTTGCATGGTTTTATATTTGCCTTCCTAATTATGTGCTTTGATTGAAAACATGCTTCTTTGATCTTATATTTGCTTATTATTAATCCTCTCTTATTACCATTAGATGCCTAGATATGTGTGTTAAGTGTTTTCAGATATTATAAGGCAGGAATGGCTTGGAGGATAGAAAGGAAGCATGCAAAAGTGGAAGGAATACAAGAAGTTGGAGAAATTGCTAAGCTGTCCAGCCTGACCTCTTCACACTCAAACGGCTATAACTTTTGCTACAGAGGTCCAAATGACGCGGTTCCAGTTGCGTTGGAAAGCTAACATCCGGAGATTTGATTTGATATATAATATGCCATAGTTGCTCTGACGCTAGGCGACGCGACCGCGTGCTCCATGCGGCCGCGTCGCAAGTGACGAAAATCAGCGAATCTGAATTCGCAACCAGCGAATTCTGGGCTGTTTCTGACCCAGTTTGCGGCCCAAAAAACACAGATTAGTGGCTATAAAGTGGAGGAATGCATCCATTTATGAGAAGGCTCTCATATTCACAATTTTAGGAGTAGATGTAGTTTTTAGAGAGAGAGGTTCTATCCTCTCTCTTAGGATTAGGATTTAGGATTTCTCTTAGTTTTAGAGTGACTCTCAATCCCAGGTTCAATGTTCTTTTATTGCTTTTCTCAATTTTGTTTATGACTCTCTATGTTTAGATTAATTTTCTATTTAATATATTTCTTGAGGTATTTCAGACTTATGATTGCCCCTTTTTATTATATAAATAATTTGGATTTTTCTCTTTTGGCTTTGGTTGAGACATTGGTAACTCTTGAGTTATCAAACTCATTGTTGATTGAAAATTGGAATTAATTTGTCCACTTAACTTACCTTCATAGTTAGAGGTTAATAAGGTGGGGGAAGAATCCAATTCTCATCACAATTGATAAGGATAACTAGGATAGGACCTCCAATTCTTCATACCTTGCCAAGAGTCTATTTTATTATTACTATTTTATTTTATTCTTTTTGTGCAACATATTGCTTCCTTACTTCCAAAACCCCCAATTTACAATCTTCATAACCAATAATAAGAACATACTTCCCTGCAATTCCTTGAGAAGACGACCCGATGTTTGAATACTCGGTTATCAATTTCAAAGGGGTTTGTTACTTGTGACAACCAAAACGTTTGTACGAAGGGATTTTTGTCGGTTTAGAGACTATATCTACAACGTGACTGTTTTTATGACATTCTTTACTGGCAAAAATCCTAACGTCAAAATGGCGCCGTTGCCGGGGAATTGCAAACGTGTGCCTTATTATTGGTTATTGTAAATATTTGCTTTTTACTTGTTTATTTGTTTCTATTTTTGTTTTTATTTTTGCTTTTTCATAAATTAAGAGGTTATTGGTTTTTATTTAGTTATTACAAAAATTTTTTCAAAAGTTTGTTCTTCGCGTTCATCTTGACCTTCAAGCTGTTCTTAGTTGTTTTCTTCGTTTTGATCTAAAAATTTGAAATTTGGTGTCATTTTATTGTTTTTCTCTTTCCTCATTAAATTCAAAAATATTTTTAATTAATATTTTCGAAAAAAAAAATTTTAAAATTTTTATCTTATCTTATCTTATTTAAAAAATCAAAATTTCAAAATTCAAATTTAAAAATTTTCAAAATTTAAATTTAAAAATTTTCAAATTTCAAATTTCAAAAATTCAAATTTCAAAATTTTAAAATTCAAAACTAAAAATTCAAATTTCAAAATTTCAAATTTCAAATTTCAAAATTTAATTTTCAAATTCAAAATTTAAATAACCTTTTAATTTAAATTTATTTTTATTTTCATTTTTAATTTTTATTTTACTACTATGAACTCTCACCCCTTTGACTATGAGTCTGGTTACAATTATGTTGCAGGAAGAAGAAATTACAATGAGAACAGGCATCAAGGTTGGAACAATCAAAGATGGGAGGAGCCACAAGGATTTGATCAACCCTCATGGCAACAACCACCTCCAATGGACTATCAACAACCACCACCATATGCCTATGAACCCTTTCCTCAATATAACTTTGGACCACCAAACTCACAAGCCAACTACCACCATTCACCTCCATATGACCCTAACCCTCAACCACCATACCAACCACCTTATGAGCCATATGAACCATATATAGAACCACCCCAATTCCAATCCAATCACTCCCAACCACCACCACTTTCTTTTGTAGCATGTCTAAGTTCGGCAACCCGAGAAGCAGAGGATCGCCTAAGGAAAATAGTAATTAAATTTCAGGCAACCGTTCAACAACTGGGGCAAGTATTAATTCAATGGGCTTCTAGACGCTTAAATACACAAGGATCAGCCACAGCCCCATGTGGACAGTCTAGTGAAGAGCATAGCATGAAGGAGATACCAAAAACCCCAGTGGACAAGACAGAGAATGAATTCGTACTAGAACAAATAGAAGAAACTGTCATTGTTCAAGAAGAAGAAGAAGTGGTTGAAGACTTAGGAGATGCAGAACCTCCATGGGAAAGTCAAGACATAGAGCCTCCTTCCAAGACGGTTGTAATTGATGCTGAGGAGGGTGTACAACCTCCAAAGCATATCATAGTTGAAGACTTGGAAGAGGTTGATCAAGAGATGGAGATTCAAGAAGAAGAAGCACAACCTCCCATGCCCTTGGAAAGCAATGAAGAGGAGATTGAATGGAAAGAAAGCTACCAAGAGGAAGAGGTTAAAATTGAAGAAGCTTGCAAAGAGGTGGTAATTATTAGAGAAGAGCACAAGGGAGTGGAGCTTGCAATTTCATTAAAAACACCTCCCCCTAAGTTGCCATCATCCTTCACAACATTCAAGTGGGTAAAATTCATATCCCATAGCTTTCTAATCCCACTTGAATATGGGCTACTGGAGACGGATGGTCAACTTAGAGCTTTTTATGGCATTAAGAGTAAGAGGAAGATGGCCAGTGATAAGAATTGTCAAGCAAGGTTCATCATGGTTGGAAGCTTTAAGTTTAAACGCAAAGGTTGGTATAAAGCTCAACTGAATGGGTCTAGGAAGCTGTTTGGTCGCTGCAGTGAGAATTCAGATCACCTTTCACCCGGCTGGAAAAGTGCAGATCGAGACAAGAACGGGTGCAAAGGCAAGGTCTGGGACCCCGGAATCCATTCTATCAATCACCACTATTGGGGCCTAGTCACTTGCTTTAACTTACTTGAAGGCTTTCTACGCCTAGTTTGGGACCCCGGAGGTTACTGGAGATACAAACATTGGTGGAGATTCCTGGATGAATACATGCATAAGCCACCGTAACAGGAAGCTCATCAAATGTCCAACTTAAGGACTTTAACTAAAAGTGCTAGGTGGGAGACAACCCACCATGGTATGATCGTTCATTTTTCATTTTTATTTAGTTTTATTTGTTTTTGAATTTTATTTTATTTTGTTATATTAAACCTGGAGCTTTGCATCACATTCATATTAACACTGCATTCTGCATTTTTCAGAAAAAAAAAGAGCGAGCACGCGACGCGACCGCATCAGCGACGCGTCCGCGTCGCAAGGAGAGAAGAGAAAATAAAAACGAACAGAGAGTCACGCTGGAGCAAGGCTGGAGGTGTGCCAGTGGCACAATTCGTCCCACGCAACTGCATCGCTGACGCGTCCACGTCGCAGGGGAACGACCGCGTCACCCTGGATTTTGGCAATACTAAGTTTTGAACAGAGAGTTGTGCGACCGCGAGGCTGCACTCGCGCCACTAGCACAAATCAAGTCACGCGATCGCGTGCCCCACGCGTCCGCGTCGCCTAACCTTATTGCGCACCATGCGACCGCGTCACCCACGCGACCGCGTCGCCAGCGTCGCACAACCTATCCAGATTAGTGCCAATTTTCTTATCTTTTCTTCTCTAATCCTAATTTCTTCCTTCTCTCTCCTTTCTCACTTTCTTTTTCTTCTTCTCATCCTTTTTCACTTTCATTTTATTTTATTTAATTTATTTACATACTCTCATTCATTGCATATTTTTATTTTTATTTTTTTCTAAATTTATTATTGGTGTTCAAATGTTCTTATTCAAACTGTTACATCTTTTCTGGTATTTTCTTGGTGCTTCATGACTTGTTTTATTCTGATTGGGTAATATTATTTAAATCAATGCTAATTTTTATATTACTGATATTTCTTTTGCATTGACATGAATTTACATTGTCTTTCATTACCCACCTTTTTTTCCATGGTTGCAAATTTTGCACCACTGGTATGCCATGGCTTCTATTGTTTTCTCATTTGCATGTTGTAGCTACCATGTAATTGAGACCCTCAATTTTGGCATTAACCAACCCATGTTTTATTTGTTTTCTATCTTTGCTTTGGGTTACTTTCCTTCCCTTTTTCTTTCAGGATGGCCACCAGGAAGAGAACCGGAAGACGTTTGGATGGGAGAGACACACAAGTCCATCTGCACAATCCTTAGAGAAAAGCAACAGTTGAAACAACCCGTCCACCTGCACATCTCAGCATGCACCGAGGACGGTGCAATCTTTAAGTGTGGGGAGGTCGATACCGATCTCCATGGGTTAGTCACTCTTCTATATCAACACCAATGGTTTATTTTCCTTGTTAGTTGTTGCATTTGCATGTTTGTTTGATTTTTATGCATTTAGTTACTACTTGGCTAAAGTAATAAATTTCTTTTTAGGACTCTATTTTTGAAAAATTTTACTAATTTAAATTGAAAAATTTATGTTAAAACTTGTTTGAAGTTGTATTTGAAACATGGTTTTTGAGCCAAAGAACACACAACCTGTGAGATTTTGAGCTTATTTATATGGTTACATTATTTAACCATAAATATTTTATTTTTGTGTGTTTACTTCTCTATAATTGTAATCTATATTTTGTTCCAATCTATATGTCCATTATTTAGTGTATTTACATGTTTGCATATGATTGAGGCCATTGTTTGATTTTAGCTCACTTATCCCAAAATTAGCCTACCTTTTACATCACCCTTGTTAGCCCCCTTGAGCTTTTAAATCCCCTTTATTTTTATAACCACATTACTAGCCTTAAGCAGAAAAACAAAATAAGAATCCCAAGTTGAATCCTTGGTTAGCTTAAGATAGATATTGTGGATTTTTGTCGGTTTAGAGACTATATCTACAACGCGACTATTTTTATGACATTCTTTACTGGCAAAAATCCTAACGTCAAATATGTGCTACAGTCTAGAGTTAAACGCCAGAAACACGTCATGAACCAGAGTTGAACGCCAAAAACACGTTACAACTTGGTGTTCAACTCCAGAAGAAGCCTCTGCACGTGTAAACTTCAAGCTCAACCCAAGCACACACCAAGTGGGCCTCGGAAGTGGATTTATGCATCAATTACTTATTTTTATAAACCCTAATAACTAGTTTAGTATAAATAGAACTTTTTACTAGTCTTTTAGACATCTTATGATTTTTAGTTCATCTGGTGATGCCCTTACATAAAGTTTGCCATGGAAAGGAGTAGGACTGATTGGATGAAGACAGCAGGAAAGCAGAAGTTCAGAAGAACGAAAGCATCTCTATACGCTTATCTGAAATTCTCACCAGTGAATTACATAAGTATTTCTATCTTTATTTTCTATTTATTTATTATTACTATTCGAAAACCCCATAACCATTTGATATCCGCCTGACTGAGATTTACAAGATGACCATAGCTTGCTTCATACCAACAATCTCTGTGGGATCGACCCTTACTCACGTAAGGTTTTATTACTTGGACGACCCAGTGCACTTGCTGGTTAATTGTGCGAAGTTGTGAAGTTATGTCTGGACCATGGTATTGTGCAACAGTTGTGGCGCCATTTCCAGGGAGAGAATGAACAACAAATTTTACAACCTCAGAGTAACAATTTCGCATACCAAGTTTTTGGCGCCGTTGCCGGGGATTGTTCGAGTTTGGACAACTGACGGTTCATCTTGTTGCTCAGATTGGGTAAATTTCTTCTGAATTTATTTTCAAAAATTTTTCAAAAAATTTTTCAAAAATATTTTCCTCTTTTTCGTTTTTCCCAAAAAAATATTTTCAAAAAAAAAATTTATTTATGTTCTTCAGAATTTTTAAGAATGAATTCTAGAGTTTCATGAAGCATGTGAAGCCTGGCTGGCTGTAAAGCCATGTCTAAATTCTTTTGGACTGAGGCTTCCAAACCATCTTCATAGAGGCAAGTTAATTTGATAATTAATGATTACATGCTGAAGCTTGGCTGGCCATTGGCCATGTCTAGTGTTTTGAACCGGAGCTTTCGTTGAAAGCTTGGCTGGCTAGTGAGCCATGTCTAATTCCTGGATTGAAGCTTTAGACTAAGAATGCAAGATTCCTGGAATTCATATTAAAAATTTTGGAATCCTTATTTTTTTTTTCAAATTAATTTTCAAAAAATACAAAAAAAAAATTAGAAAATCATAAAAATAAAAAATATTTCATGTTTCTTGTTTGAGTCGTGAGTCAAATTGTAAGTTTGGTGTCAATTGCATATTCATTTTGCATTTTTCGAAAATTCATGCATTCATAATGTTCTTCATGATCTTCAAGTTGTTCTTGGTAAATCTTCTTGTTTGATCTTGATGTCCTTACAGAAATTTTCGAACAGGAAGAGGAGATGGCAGCCGAAAATAATAATGCAAGGAGGATGCTTGGTGACTTTACTGCATCTAATTCCAATTTACATGGAAGAAGCATCTCAATTCCTGCCATTGGAGCAAACAATTTTGAGTTGAAACCTCAATTAGTTTCTCTGATGCAACAAAACTGCAAGTTTCATGGACTTCCATCTGAAGATCATTTTCAGTTCTTAACTGAATTCTTGCAGATCTGTGATACTGTTAAGACTAATGGAGTAGATCCTGAAGTCTACAGGCTCATGGTCAAGGCTTTCTTAGCCAAGTTCTTTCCTCCTCAAAAGCTGAGTAAGCTTAGAGTGGATGTTCAAACCTTCAGTCAGAAAGAAGGTGAATCCCTCTATGAAGCTTGGGAGAGATACAAGGAACTGACCAAAAAATGTCCTTCTGACATGCTTTCAGAATGGACCATCCTGGATATATTCTATGATGGTTTGTCTGAATTAGCTAAGATATCATTGGATACTTCTACAGGTGGATCCATTCACCTAAAGAAAACGCCTGCAGAAGCTCAAGAACTTATTGACATGGTTGCTAACAACCAGTTTATGTACACTTCTGAGAGGAATCCTGTGAGTAATGGGATGCCTCAGAAGAAGGGAGTTCTTGAAATTGATACTCTGAATGCTATATTAGCTCAGAATAAAATATTGACTCAGCAAGTCAATATGATTTCTCAGAGTCTGAATAGAATGCAAGCTGCATCCAACAGTACTCAAGAGGCATCTTCTGAAGAAGAAGCTTATGATCCTGAAAACCCTGCAATAGTAGAGGTGAATTACATGGGTGAACCATATGGAAACATCTATAATCCCTCATGGAGAAATCACCCAAATCTCTCATGGAAGTATCAACAAAAGCCTCAACAAGGCTTTAATAATGGTGGAAGAAACAGGTTTAGCAATAGCAAGCCTTTTCCATCATCCACTCAGCAACAGACAGAGAACTCTGAACAAAATACCTCTAATTTAGCAAACTTAGTCTCTGATCTATCTAAGGCCACTGTGAGTTTCATGAATGAAACAAGGTCCTCTATTAAAAATTTGGAGGCACAAGTGGGCCAGCTGAGTAAGAAGATCACTGAAACCCCTCCTAGTGCTCTCCCAAGCAATACAGAAGAAAATCCAAAAGGAGAGTGCAAGGCCATTGACATAGTCAACATGGCCGAACCTAGAGAGGAAGGGGAGAACGTGAATCCCAAGGAGGAAGACCTCCTGGGATGTACAGTGATCAATAAGGAGTTTTCCTCTGAGGAACCAAAGGAATCTGAGACTCATCTAGAGACCATAGAGATTCCATTGAACCTTCTTATGCCATTCATGAGCTCTGAAGAGTATTCTTCTTCTGAAGAGAATGAAGATGTTACTGAAGAGCAAGTTGCCAAGTTCCTTGGTGCAATCACGAAGCTGAATGCCAATTTATTTGGTAATGAGACTTGGGGAGATGAACTTCCCCTGTTCACCAATGAACTAAATGCATTGGATCAACTGAGATTGCCTCAGAAGAAACAGGATCCTGGAAAGTTCCTAATACCTTGTACCATAGGTACCATGACCTTTGAAATGACTCTATGTAAGAGCTGTGATTGATGTTAACAGAGGTGAACTAGTCCTTCAATTGAATAAGGACTCCCTTGGGTTTAAAACTTAAGGACATCCTTCTGTAAACATGAAAAAGAGGCACAGTAAGCTTCTCTCAAAACAGAGTCAACCAGAGTCCCCACAGTCAAACTCTAAGTTTGGTGTTGGGAGGCCACAACCAAACTCTAAGTTTGGTGTTGAACTTCCATATCCAAACTCTAAGTTTGGTGTAGGGGAGTCTCAACAATGCTCTGAATATCTGTGAGGCTCCATGAGAGCCCACTATTAAGCTATTGACATTAAAGAAGCGCTTGTTGGGAGGCAACCCAATTTTTATTTATCTAATTTTATTTTTATTTTTGTTGTTCTTTCATGTTTTATTAGGTTCATGATCATGTGGAGTCACAAAATAAATAGAAAAATTAAAAACAGAATAAAAAATAGCAGAAGAAAAATCACACCCTGGAGGAAGGACTTACTGGCGTTTAAACGCCAGTAAGGAGCATCTGGCTGGCGTTCAATGCCAGAACAGAGCATGGATCTGGCGTTGAACGCCCAAAACAAGCAGCATCCTGACGTTCAGATGCCAAGAATGCACACTGAGGAAAGCTGGCGCTGAACGCCAGAAACAAGCATGAAGCTGGCGTTCAACGCCAAAAACATGCTGCATCTGGGCGCTGAACGCCCAGAACAAGCATCAATTCGGCGTTTAAACGCCAGAATTGCATGCAAAGGCATTTTACATGCCTAATGGGTGCAGGGATGCAATTCCTTGACTCCTCAGGATCTGTGGACCCCACAGGATCATCTCAGCATCTGTGGACTCCACAGGATCCCCACCTACCACCACTCACTATCTTCCTTCTTCTCAATGTTCATCCTCTCTTCCCAATAAACACTCTTCTCCAAAACTCTTCACCAATCACCTCAGTCTCTCTTCCCTATCACCACTTCACTACTCACATCTATCCACTCTTCCCCATAAACCTACCTTATAAACTCCACCTACCTTCAAAATTCAAAATCAATTTCCCACCCAAACCCACCCTATATGGCCGAAACTAAACCCCCTCCCCTCCCTATATAAAGCCCTCCATTCTTCCTCATTTTTACACAACACAACCCTTTCTTCCCCTTCTTGGCCGAATACACCTCTCCCTCCTCTCCTCCATATTTTCTTCTTCTTCTTCATCTATTCTTTCTTCTCTTGCTCGAGGGTGAGCAATATTCTAAGTTTGGTGTGGTAAAAGCATAAGCTTTTTGTTTTTCCATTACCATTGATGACACCTAAGACCGAAGAATCCTATAGAAAAGGGAAAGGGAAGAGAAAGGTTGGACCAAGTCCTCATGGACATATATGTGGAAGGAGCTCAATGGAAGATTGACTCAAAAGGTAAACCGGTTCAACTTAGAAGACTGGACCTTAAGCCTGTGGCTAGAGGATGGTTGGAGTTCATCCAACGCTCCATCATCCCCACTAGCAACCGATCTGAAGTTACAGTGGATCGGGCCATCATGATTCATAGCATCATGATTGGTGAGGAAGTAGAAGTTCATGAAGTCATCTCCCTTGAACTCTACAAAATAGCCGAAAAGTCCTCTCCCTTGGCAAGGCTAGCTTTCCCTCATCTTATTTGCCATCTATGTTACTCAGCTGGAGCTTTCATAGAAGGAGACATTTCCATTGAGGAAGAGAAGCCCATCACTAAGAAAAGGATGGAGCAAACAATAGAGCCCACTCATAGAGCTCAAGAAACATGTGAGGAAGCTCATTATCAAGAAATCCCTGAGATACCTCAAGGGATGCACTTTCCTGCACAGAATTTTTGGGAGCAAATCAACACCTCCCTAGGAGAATTAAGTTCCAACATGGGACAACTAAGGATGGAACATTAAGAGCACTCCATCATACTCCATGAAATTAGAGAAGATCAAAAAGCAATGAGGGAGGAGCAACAAAGACAAGGAAGAGACATAGAAGAGCTCAAGGATATCATTGGTTCCTCAAGAAGAAAATGCCACCATCACTAAGGTGGACTCATTCTTTGTTTTTAAACTTTCTGTTTTTCGTTTTCTTATGTTAAATGTTTATCTATGTTTGTGTCTTTATTACATGATCATTAGTGTTTAAGTGTCTATGCCTTAAAGTAGTGAATATGAATCCATCACCTCTCTTAAATGGAAAAATGTTTTAATTACAAAAGAACAAGAAGTACATGAATTTTGAATTTATCCTTGAACTTAGTTTAATTATTTTAATGTGGAGACAATACTTTTTGTTTTCTGAATGAATGCTTGAACAGTGCATATGTCTTTTGAAGTTGGTGTTTTAGAATGTTAAATATGTTGGCTCTTGAAAGAATGATGAACAGGAGACATGTTATTTGATAATCTGAAAAATCATAAAAATGATTCTTGAAGCAAGAAAAAGCAGTGAATACAAAAGCTTGCAGAAAAAAAAGAAAGAAAAAAAAATGGCGAAAAAAAATAGAAAAAGAAAAAGCAAGCAGAAAAAGCCAAAAGCTCTTAAAACCAAAAGGCAAGAGCAAAAAGCCAATAACCCTTAAAACCAAAAGGCAAGGGTGAATAAAAAGGATCCCAAGGCTTTGAGCATTAGTGGATAGGAGGGCCTAAAGGAATAAATTGAGGGACTTGAGCAAAAATCAGATTCAGAGGTTGAAGAAGGACTGCTGATGCTGTTGGATTCTGACCTCCCTGCACTCAAAGTGGATTTTCAGGAGCTACAGAACTCAAAATGGCGCGCTTTCAATTGCTTTGGAAAGTAGACATCTAGAGCTTTCCAGAAATATATAATAGTTCATACTTTGGCCCAGTTTAGATGATGCAAAAGGGCGTTGAACGCCAGTTCTACGCTGTAGTCTGGAGTTAAACGCCAGAAACACGTCACGAACCAGAGTTGAACGCCAAAAATACGTTACAACTTGGCGTTCAACTCCAGAAGAAGCCTCTGCACGTGTAAACTTCAAGCTCAGCCCAAGCACACACCAAGTGGGCCCCGGAAGTAGATTTATGCATCAATTACTTATTTCTGTAAACCCTAGTAACTAGTTTTAGTATAAATAGAACTTTTTACTAGTCTTTTAGACATCTTATGATTTTTACTTCATCTTTAGATCATATTGATCACGTTTGGGGGCTGGCCTCTCAGCCATGCCTGAACCTTCATCTCTTATATATTTTCAACGGTAGAGTTTTTACACTCCATAGATTAAGGTGTGGAGCTTTGCTGTTCCTCACGAATTAATCCAAAGTACTACTGTTTCTCTATTCAATTCAACTTATTCCGCTTCTAAGATATTCATTCGCACTTCAATATGAATGTGATGAACATGACAATCATCATCATTCCCCTACGAACGCGTGCCTGACAACCACTTCCATTCCACATTAGATTGAATGAATATCTCTTGGATCTCTTAATCATAGTCTTCGTGGTATAAGCTAGATTGATGGCGGCATTCATGAGAGTCCGGAAAGTCTAAACGTTGTCTGTGGTATTCCGAGTAGGATTCAGGGATTGAATGACTGTGACGAACTTCAAACTCGCGAGTGCTGGGCGTAGTGACAGACGCAAAAGGAGGGTGAATCCTATTCTAGTATGATCGAGAACCTCAGATGATTAGCCGTGCTGTGACAGAGCATTTGGACCTTTTTCACAAGAGGATGGGATGTAGCCATTGACAACGGTGATGCCCTTACATAAAGTTTGCCATGGAAAGGAGTAAGACTGATTGGATGAAGACAGCAGGAAAGCAGAAGTTCAGAAGAACGAAAGCATCTCTATACGCTTATCTGAAATTCTCACCAATGAATTACATAAGTATTTCTATCTTTATTTTCTATTTATTTATTATTACTATTCGAAAACTCCATAACCATTTGATATCCTCCTGACTGAGATTTACAAGATGACCATATCTTGCTTCATACCAACAATCTCCGTGGGATCGACCCTTACTCACGTAAGGTTTTATTACTTGGACGACCCAGTGCACTTGCTGGTTAGTTGTGCGAAGTTGTGAAGTTATGTCTGGACCATGGTATTGTGCACCAGTTGTGGTGCCATTGCCAGGGAGAGAACGAACAACAAATTTTACAACCTCAGAGTAACAATTTCGCATACCAAGTTTTTGGCGCCGTTGCCGGGGATTGTTCGAGTTTGGACAACTGACGGTTCATCTTGTTGCTCAGATTGGGTAAATTTCTTCTTAATTTATTTTCAAAAAGTTTTCAAAAAATTTTTCAAAAATATTTTCCTCTTTTTCGTTTTTCCCAAAAAAATATTTTCAAAAAACAAAAAAAATTTATTTATGTTCTTCAGAATTTTTAAGAATGAATTCTAGAGTTTCATGAAGCATGTGAAGCCTGGCTGGCTGTAAAGCCATGTCTAAATTCTTTTGGACTGAGGCTTCCAAACCATCTTCATAGAGGCAAGTTAATTTGATAATTAATGATTACATGCTGAAGCTTGGCTGGCCATTGGCCATGTCTAGTGTTTTGAACCGGAGCTTTCATTGAAAGCTTGGCTGGCTAGTGAGCCATGTCTAATTCCTGGACTGAAGCTTTAGACTAAGAATGCAAGATTCCTGGAATTCATATTAAAAATTTTGGAATCCTTATTTTTCTATTTCAAATTAATTTTCGAAAAATACAAAAAAAAATTAGAAAATCATAAAAATAAAAATATTTCATGTTTCTTGTTTGAGTCTTGAGTCAAATTGTAAGTTTGGTGTCAATTGCATATTCATTTTGCATTTTTCGAAAATTCATGCATTCATAGTGTTCTTCATGATCTTCAAGTTGTTCTTGGTAAATCTTCTTGTTTGATCTTGATGTTTTCTTGTTTTGTGTCTTTTCTTATTTTTCATGTGCATTTTTGCATTCATAGTGTCTGAACATGAAAGATTTCTAAGTTTGGTGTCTTGCATGTTTTCTTTGCATATAAAATTTTCAAAAATAAGTTCTTGATGTTCATCATGATCTTCAAAGTGTTCTTGGTGTTCATCTTGACATTCATAGCATTCTTGCATGCATTCAATATTTTGATCCATAACTTTCTTGCATTGAGTCCTTTTCATGTTTTTCTCTTTCATCATTAAAAATTTAAAAATAAAAAAAAATATCTTTCCCTTTTTCACTCATAAATTTCAAAAATTTGAGTTGACCTTTTCAAAACTTTTTAAAACTTAGTTATTTCTTATGAGTCAAATCAAATTTTCAATTTAAAAATCTTATCTTTTTCAAATTTTTTTCAAAAAAAAATCATATCTTTTCCATTTTTTTTATTTATTTTCGAAAATTTCAAAAATCTTTTTTAAAATATTTTCAAAATATTTTTCTTATTTTTATATCATATTTTCGAAAATCACATCATCAATTAATCTTTTGATTCAAAAATTTCGAGTTTGTTACTTACTTGTTAAGAAAGATTCAAACTTTAAATTCTAGAATCATATCTTGTGATTTCTTGTGAGTCAAGTCATTAATTATGATTTTAAAAATCAAATCTTTTTCAAAACTAATTCTAATCATATCTTCCTATCATAGCTTTTTTTTAAAAAAAATCTTATCTTTTTCAAAAATTTGACTTTCAAATATCTTTTCTAACTTCTTATCTTCTTATCTTTTCAAAATTGATTTTCAAATCTTTTTCAACTAACTAATTGACTTTTTGTTTGTTTCTTATCTTTTTCAAAACTACCTAACTAACTCTCTCTCTCTAATTTTTGAAAATCTCTTCCCTCTTTTTCAAAAATTCTTTTTAATTAAATAGTTATTTCAATTTTCAATTTTAATTTGATTTCATTCCTAATTTTCGAAAATCACTAACCCCTTTTCAAAATTTTATTTTCGAAAATCCTCTCTCTCTCTCTCATCTCTTTCTATTTATTTATTCATCTACTAACACTTCATCTCACCCAAATTCGAACCCCCTCTTCCATCTGTGTTCGAATTTTCTCTTCTTCCCTTCTTTACATTACATTCTTTTCTTCTTCTACTCACACAGGGGAACCTCTATACCTGGGTAAAAAGGATCCCTATTATTATTATTATTATTTTTCTATTCCCTTCTTTTTCATATGAGCAGGAGTAAGGACAAGAACATTCTTGTTGAAGCAGACCCTGAACCTGAAAGGACTCTGAAGAGGAAACTAAGAGAAGCTAAAATACAACAATCCAGAGATAACCTTACAGAAATTTTTGAACAGGAAGAGGAGATGGCAGCCGAAAATAATAATGCAAGGAGGATGCTTGGTGACTTTACTACACCTAATTCCAATTTACATGGAAGAAGCATCTCAATTCCTGCCATTGGAGCAAACAATTTTGAGCTGAAATCTCAATTAGTTTCTCTGATGCAACAAAACTGCAAGTTTCATGGACTTCCATCTGAAGATCCTTTTCAGTTCTTAACTGAATTCTTGCAGATCTGTGATACTGTTAAGACTAATGGAGTAGATCCTGAAGTCTACAGGCTCATGCTTTTCCCATTTGCTGTAAGAGACAGAGCTAGAATATGGTTGGATTCTCAACCTAAAGATAGCCTGGACTCTTGGGATATAGCTGCACTAAATTCTCTCGAGTTCAAGCTTATTATTTGTATATATCTGTTACTTAAAATTCTTATTTCAACTCAATTTGTTGCAATTTGAGTTGCTAGAGGGTGCAAGGTCACGCTTAAAGAAAATTTTCGTTCTACATAATTTCTGTTAGAAGGTAAGAGTACCTTTAGTCATGGTTCATTCAACTCATAGGGGAATTTGTTTCTTTTGTACATAACTTATGCTAAATTTTCATTTATAATCTTTCAATACTTCTAACACTATCAAGCTTTTGAAAAATCGTTTCTTAAATCTTTCCTTTCAAGTTGTGTTTCTTTGGTGATGCTGCATTAACGAAAAGAAGGATATGATATGTAATGATATCTTTTCCTTCATGTTTTGTGAAAATAGTATTAGTTTATTATCAATTACGTACATTATTTTCATAAAGATATTATGGTCTTTCTATATTTGCTGAAAATCTGTAATGCATGCTTGCTATTGAGGCTAATTTTATTTCAAAAAATGGTCAAATTCTAATTAAAGTCATAAAGACTACATAGTATTTAAAACTTGAATAACTAAATATAAGAAAAAATGAAGGACAACCTTTTAAGTTGATGATTCAATTTGCATGAATCAATTTTTAATGTTCAAACACATTAAAAATGCTAATAAAAAATATAAATGCCAAAAAACTCTAATACTTACTTATGTTTTTAAATCATAATGCATTTCTTAATATTTAGGTAATCCAAGATGTCCATTTTATCTAAGCATGGTGATACATCATTGTCTCAAGTCCCACAATCTTGCAGCAAATCCTCAAATTGGATTGTTATGGAAGAAAGTGAGTTTCTTGAATGTTGTGGAAGCATCAAATTTGCTAAGGAGATGGCTTCAACCTCTCCTTTCTTCTTGTTACAACACGCACTCGATGTTGCCTTTGATGTCTGGTGTAACAAGATCAATGTCCACTCCTGCCTGATAGCACTCAATACTCACATGAATATCTCGAAAAAATCACCCTTCTGCCGTGCATCCTACAATAGTGTTTCATCAACTATTATGGATGCTAGTTTTAAGGATTGCCACGTTTACCATTCTTTTTGCATTTTGTTATTTAATTTAAGATAATAATTTAAATGTTAGCTGGATTATGATTTGTTTGAAACTTGTAGGAGATATATGCATTGAGCATGCAGTATCTATCAAGGTTTGGTTGTCCATATTTTACGAAAAATTTTAATTGGGATACTGATGTTATACTAATGGAGTTGAAGGTAATTTTTAAAAAGAATTTATTTGCTAAAGCACTATAAATGACATTGTTAATTGAATTTGAATCATTACATTTTTCTTTGTAGACGAGTATTACAAACAAGCCAGTAAGTGAGTTCCACAAGGCATGTCGAAAGCAATTCAACATCATAGAACGACATATTACAAAGTTTTTTTTCAAAAGAGAGGATACCTTTGCTCTACAATTGAATTGCCAATAATCCAAGCTGCTGTAAAAGATTTTGATTTAAACAAAAAGCCATATCCTATAGATGATTTGAATTCTATTGCGCGTGATAAAGCTCGCTGAATTTGTGAAATATGGTGTCCAAGAGAATACTATGTTTGATGTACTTATGAATGACTTTTGTTGAACATAAGTCTAGCTATTTTATTTTCCAATTTTATCTAGGCTTAGTATTTCTGTTTAATGTTATTTTTCGTTTTCGACTGAACATGTATACTAGTAATTGCTTGTTATGACTCCTCTTAAAAGTAAGTTCATAAATTTACAACGTTCCATTAACACTATTCTTTGATAATTCCACGTCTAATAAGGATTCTATAAGATTGGATTTCCTTTTATTTATGTGTAGGCAAAGCAACCATGCTCATGATACACACACATATTCACTTGACTAACTCAGCCACCCAATGGCTTACATACCAAACCACTAGTAGATGCAAGAAACTACTATCCATTATTAATTTCAGAGTGCTTTTGACATCTAAAAGAGTGTGGGAATGATTAATCGTCACTTCGAAGATTGAACCTAGAGATAGGATAAAACTAAAATTAGAGATCGTTCAATCCTATCATTTACTTTAAAATTCAAATTAACATTTATTATAAAATAAGTGAAATTTTTGTGGAGGCTTAAAATAATATACACAATATATTTAAGTTTTATTCCAATAAATAATTGAATATGTATTTAATTAAATTAAGTGTCAAAAGATTTAAGAACATTTAATTTAAGTACTTTAAGATTTTAAATTCAAAATTTGTTAAAAAAATAAAATAAAAGCGTAACAGAGAAATAAGAGGAATGACCAAGAGATAAGATAGATGAAGATACTTCAAGCGATTCGTTACTTAGTCATATAGCTAACCATTTGCTTAACTAATGCCTATAAACACGTATCATATCAGCATTATATAAGAACTGATACTTCCTCTCGTTTATTTGTATATTCTCACCAAGGTTCTAAAAACCAGTTCGGATTGGCCGGTCGAACCGGTTGAACCGTGAACTGTGAAGAAAGACAGTTCGAACAAACAGTAAAATCGCAAATTCCAAAAACCAGAGTTGAGCCATTGAACCAGTCGGGAACCGGTCGGTCGAATCGAACCTTGACCCGGCCGGTTTTTTGAATGCGCGTCCAAATGCTGTCGTTGTAATCTCTCTCGGTAACTCCATATGCCCAGAATCCTAGATCCAGCCTCCAGTTTACCCTAGCCCCTAACTCCATCCTCCCATCTCATCGTCCCTCACCTCCGTCCCTCACTTCCATTCAACATTTCAGCCACCGCCTTGTGCCGCCGCCGTCGTGACAGGGCTCGCTCCCTTTCCCACCATCACCTAGTAGCCATTGCAAGCTTCTTCTCCTTCCATTGCCCAGCCACCCTGGGAAACATTGAAGCCTCCGTCGTGCAGCCACGCCACCTTCGTCCCTAGCTCTGTTGGTCGCTCGGTTCAAAGGTGCTCCACCACTGCTCCTTGTCTTGGTCACTCGGTGTCTCTGTCAGTCTGTCTCCCTCTTGCATGCTCTGTTGAAGGCATCTTCGAGCTTCCAGCTAATTTTTTGAACTGTGAACTAAAGGCGTCTTGGTCACTCTGCTCCTTGTCTCTGTCCATCGTTACAATGATTGTTTGATTGAATAACTGTTGCATGTCTCTGTCTCCCTAATGAGT
This sequence comes from Arachis ipaensis, assembly GCF_000816755.2. NCBI lineage: Eukaryota > Viridiplantae > Streptophyta > Magnoliopsida > Fabales > Fabaceae > Arachis > Arachis ipaensis. The sequence goes on from NC_029786.2 coordinate 71,968,698, forward strand.
ATAATTTAATAATTGTTTGAATCTATGAAGCTCTATGAACTGAAGTCACTGAAGTCTGATATACTGATAATCTGATATAGTGATACTGAACTGTGAAATGTGAAGGCTGTGAAGTGTGCAGTGTGAAGGCCGAGCTTCCACCGTTGTCTCGTGAAGGTTTTACCACTCTTCAAGCTCTGTTCCCTCGTGCTCCAGCCTCTGTCTTTCTGTTCAAGCTGCTTAGCCCTCTGTTCCGACCTCTCCTGGCGTGTTAGAGCCATCGTTCAACCACCGTTCTATTTCTGTTCAACTATCTCCGTTGCATTTCAAAGCTCCTGCTTCCTCTCCCTGTTCTGTTCGAATTTTAGAACATGCTCCAGCCTAAGGTAATTTATTTTCCTTTACTTGTTCTTTCTTGTATTAATTATTCAGTTATTATCTTATTTAATTATTGTTTTTAATGATTAGTATGTTGTTCAAGTTCTTGTTTTCTTGTTGGTTTGCTGTATTTTAAAGCTTTAGTTGTTCTTGTTATTTTGATTTTCAATTCTAATTGATCTTATTAACTTGTTAATTTGATAAATTAATGTTTTAGTGCTGTTCTTAACTTTTAAATTTTAGACTGTTAAGTTGTTATGTTGTTCTTGACCTTTTGATAATTTGTTAACTTTATAAATTGTTAAGTATATAAATTGTTCATGATGTTGATCTTAATTAATTGTTCTTGTTATTAGAAAGAGAATGGAATTGAAAAGAGGACACTCACTAGGCAGAGCTCTTTTGTTACTTCATTAAATGTTTTTTTGGGTTTCTGATGCAATACCTGAGATTAAGAATTGAATGGAAGATGAGCAATATTGACTTTCTTTTCGTTTGTTTGTTTGAATATAAATTAAAGATTCTGTAAAACTGACTTTTACTAGGAATCTTACAGCTTGCTCAATATGTTTCAGTTCCTCCCAGGCTGAGCCAACATACTATGCATGATAGATTCAGGTTATGATATAAATATGGAATAGAAGGAATGGTCTCAAATGGTTGATTGGTGCTCACCTCATCAGTGGCCTCAATACACCATCTCTCTAATTCACCCAATCCTGCCTTTACATACTCTCTATTACTGAATGAACAACACTCATGACGCAACAGAAGACTGGCAGTGATCAAATTAAATACATGAAAATGTTAGTAGTCTCTATGCAGCAATTTGACATGTAATATAAAGATGGTGAATAATTGAATGATTTGTGATTGATTCTCACTATTTGTTCATTCATATTTTAATTAAAGAATCGCTTGTATTTCATTAATATTAGTTTGTTATCTTGCTACTATGATAAAGAAAAAATAGGAGTGCGAAGGAGATTAGCAAGACCCAGAGACAAAGGTAAACTATTTAACAAGGTTATACCTCACTTTATATGATTTAAGTATAATTAATATATTTTTTGACTTACGCATGGCATTTTCTCCCTTGTAGGACGACATTGAAAGTGAAATTGTTCAAGATAAATAAAGTGTTGAGCCAATCTTGAAACTTTTTGGGTTCCAAAGAGCCTAAAGGTTATATTTTCTTAAATTTAATATTTTGTTCATTGTGCATCATTACTCTCAAATAGCTACCAT
>NC_029786.2:71970847-71989562 GCF_000816755.2 Arachis ipaensis
TTACTTATTAAACATTCTAATATAGTTATATAATATAAAAAATATATTAAATAAATAAAAAAACCTAACTTAGATAGGAAAGTTATCGAATCTTTTTAGATTTGATTTTGTTTGTTTTTTTATTACTTATTTTCTTGTAATAGAATAGATGATTTTAATGAGATTTAAGATGATAACAAAGACCTACAATGAACAAGGTAACTTTGTAACTTTATATGAGAGTAACAAAATTAAGCCAACTTACATAAATTATTAGTTTGCAAGAATACTACTAATTTTTGTTATAAAAAGTTTGGGGCCATAACTCTCCTTTGTCAAACTAATGCTATGCCTCTGTATACTCATTATTATAAGTATTTGTTAGACTTTTTCGCAACCTCAAATGCCTTTATAAAGCATCATTTTGTAATAAAAATGATTTGATTTACTTGTAAATGGGTCAGGCTATCACTTTAGGTGAATTCTATGGTGTTTAAATTGCCTAATTTTTTCTTTCATATATAACCTATTTTTGGCAAACATATATAACATATTCTATTAAAGAATGTGTAAAATGTTTAAAATTTATTAATAAATATCTATTTGCCTTTTTTTCAAGTAAGTTAAGCACAGTGTTAAAAACACCATATCATTTACCATCTTTTGTATATTTTTACTTGAACATTATAGAAACTTAATTGTTTTATGATTTGCTACCTTATTAATTTTTAATTTATTATGCATGATTGATTATTAAGGACAAGGTTCATTGGTTTTTCTGATGCATATTGTGAAATTCTATAATACAATTATACCTGCTCTCCAACTGATTAATGAGCAATATTAATTTGACGATCCATTTAGGTTGGTTCACTAACACTTCTTTTATACTTTATGGTACTACATTTCTATATTTTGTTGTGTATATTAATTATTAAATAATACATCATATGCTGATTTATTGCATCATTCATTGGTATGCATTTCATACACTTACATTTTGGTACATTATTATTTAAACAGAGTCATCCAATTATGATTGATAAAAGTTAGATTGATAAATCAATTACATCAAGAGAATATAAATGTGGGGTTGAAGGGTTTTCGGACTTTACCTTTTCTAGAACTGCTATATGTAACACTCTAACTACTAAAGTTCACACTTCCGGCTGCGCGACTCTGATAGCTCGGATATTATGACGACTCTTATACTATTTAATACTAAAATATGAGCCTGTTTAAAACTTTAAACCTTTCAAAAACAGCGGTTTACAATAAAAGTAAAGTCGGAAATCTTTTCTGAAAGAGGAACTGTTCAATTCTCAAAAACTCAAAATCCTTTCAAAAAGGTTTATCTATGCTGAACCAAAATAGCCTTTCTTAATTTATTCCAAATCAGAAACACAAAACCGAAATCAACCATCAGTTCATCTCATTCCAACCACGGCCCTAGGCCCAAACAATCCAACCACGGCCCTAGGCCCAAACAATCCAACCAACAACCAATCACCACAATCCGACAGAGTCCCAGATGCAAACACAGATAGGAAGTTCAAGCACAAACAAATAGTTATTACAAGTAGAACAGTTAGCAATTAATCACATAGGCAAACCAGGTATAATATGCACACCCAACCAATGTCACACAAATGCATATGATGCATGCCTGTCCCTAGTAGCTGATGATATCATCTGTCGGTTATAGAGCCAACCCGACAAGTCCTGGTAGCTAACCATTGGACTGTCCTTCTGTCGTGCATCCCCAACTCGAGTTATACTCATCATAAACTTGATCATAATCATGATCCATATCCATCACCCTCACTGGTGAATATTTATCCATCACCATCACTGGTGAATATTTATGGGGGCGAGCTCATCCGGGCCTTTCACAGTGCCCAGCCACACTTACGACATAGGGTCAACAGAGTATCAAGTCTCAACCTGGAGCACGTGGTGGCTAGCCACTGCTACTACCCAGGGAAACTCGTATCTCAGATAGTGGAAGTGCAAAATCACAATTATCAATATCTCAGCATATATGCATTCATTCTCAGCCATGGATCAACATCCACCTTAGCCATCCAGCTCACGGTTCAATCCAGAACCAGCCAATATTGATAAATCATACAGAGCCATTCCGGCTCACGGTTCAATCCAGAACCAATCAATATGTATAAACATACACAGCCATTCCGGCTCTCAACAAAACAGCACTTCCACATTCAAAATCATCAAATTCATGAAATCGGCATTTAAGCCATAAATCGCTTTCTCAATTCATTTCACTTTGAAATCGAGCTTTTCCTAGGTAAAACCAGCTTCAACCCCCATGATAAATTCTAAAGCATTTCGACTGTTCAAAATTGTTTTAGTCTTGCAAAGGTTCAGAATTCAAGGAGCACTTAAAACCTTTCTCAAACATTTCAAAATGAAACTTGTCAAAAGACATTCAGGTTCTTTCAAAGCCATTGAAACTTCTTTAATTGAAACCCCCAAGTCAAATTCAAAGGCATAAACCCTCTTCACATTCAAACAGCTTTAAAACATAAGTTTCACCTAAATAACTTTCTCTTGAAAGAGATACAATGCCTTTCTTAAGAAGCAAGACTAAATTACAATTTCCCCTTTTTCTAACTCATTTCAAAAGCATGAATCATCCTTTTCTTGATAATTCAAATAAAATAGTAGAAGTCTTTAACTCATCATTCTCCAAACAACATTTCAATAAAGACTCGGATTTTATAGAAATTTCGGCAGCACTTCCCCTAAAACTTGGACTTTGCCACCCGGTTTGGGTCCCAACTAAACCGTTCCACAATCCTTTTCAACAGCCCAAAATCCAAAACAAATAATACATAAGGCAGATACAATCACCAAATACACAATATCTCACATCAGTACCCATATGTAATAATTCCAATATACAAAATATAGTTTTCGGAAAGCGCCCCTACCTCAAAACGCAATTCCATAACCCAAACGCCTCACAGAGTCCTTTCCGCCTCGACCCGAACTGACGGCAACCAAAACCTCAGCTCCAAGCCACTTTCGCAACAGTCTCAACAACTCTAATCGCAACATACAACAACCGAAACTCAATCTTATAGCAATTAACGCCATAAACCTCAGCGTGAGATTACAGAACAGTAACGAAAGGGCTTTCAAATCGAAATGCTTACCGAACCGAAGAAGGAACAGCTAAACCGGAACAGCGGCGGTCTCCGAACCGGTTCGGCAGCAGCCCGGCAGCCACCTCAAGTAGTAGCGGTGACCAGACTCCAGCAATGGCGCCTGGAACCCACATACAGAGACGTTAAAGCTTCTAGAATCTTAAACGAATGAAGACCGAATTCAAAAACCCTTACTGGAAGAGTTTTTCGGCGACGGCAGCGGGGTTTTCCGGCGGCCAGGCACGGCGGCGCGACTCAACACAACCAGGCAGAGCGGCGGCAACCTCCAGCAACTCCGGTGAGCTTCCTCAACGACGGTGACGGCCGGAGCTTCGGCGGTGTTAACCGAGGCTTACCGGCGGCAGGAACGACGGCGATAGCTTCGTGCAGCACGGCGGCGCCTGTCTTTTCCCCCACCGTGAGCTCTCTGTCTCTCTCTCGCCCTCTGTTCTGATGACGGCGGCCATGGCTTTGCCGACGAGACCAAGAGCGGCAGTTTCAGGCCCTCAGACCCTTCTCGCTCGCGTACCCTCTCTCTCCATGTCTCAGCTTCGATGGCGACCCTCGGAGGACCAACGGTGACGACCGTAGCACGGGCAGCCGCGGCACCCAGGTGCGACGGCGACGGTGCAAGACAGCGCCTTCTCCTCCTCTTCTCTCGCGCCAGCTTCGATGGATCAACAGTGGCGGAGGCGGCGCGAGTTCTCCCTCTTCTCCATGGCACAGTGGCGGTGGCGACGTGGTGGCGCAACGGTGGTGGTTCCAGGCCGACAGAAACGCGTGATGGAGGTGGCGGCAAAGGCCCCCTCCCCTCCTTCTCCTCCGATCTCCTCTACTCCCCCTCAGATCTCTTTCTTTCTTTCTTTGTTTTCTGTTTCTTTCAGGGAACACACAGGAAACTCAGCGTGTGTTGCCGCTGCTAAGAGAAAGGAAAGGTTGGGGGTGTGGCTAAAGGGAATCGGGTGATGGGTTAGGGTTTCTCTTTCAAAAATTAGGGTTAGGGACATTTTAGTAATTTCAAATAAAAATAGGGATATTATAGTAATTAGAAATAAATTCTAATCCATTAATAATAATGTATAAAAATACTATTTGCTCATCAATTTCATAAATTATTTTCAATAAAATGTCCCCACCAAATAATTAGAAATAATATACTTATTTTCTTCATTTTCCAAAATAGTAATATCAATATTCTAAGATATTAATTATTTAGTCCAAAATCATATAAAAATCCTTTTTATTTCACAACTACCAACTATATGATTTAAATATAGAAAATAATCCAATAATTGTAAAATTGGATAATAACCATAACTTATCTCAAATTCAATAAATCAAAACTTGCCTTAATTATCTTTAATAAAATAATCTCTGAAATTAAGGCTATAAATAACTGTAGGATTTGAGACTTGATCATAATAAGACTTTTCAAAGATTCTGGGTCTTACACTATAGATGGAAAAATTATATGTCCATGCATCAAATATGGGTTTAACGATATGGGAACGACAGTTGAAGTATTAACTCATTTACTCCAAAAAGGATTTCTGAAAAAGCATACTTCTTATTATATGCATGGAGAAATTGTAGTCCAGCTGGAAGAAGAATTATTGGGTCACGTTCATGGAGAGCCTGTTGAAAAACCTCCATTGCATGATATATTTGCTGAAGTTTTCGGTGTAGATAACCATAATTATGAAGGCAAAGATGATGAGCCCTTTGCTCCGAGAACTGATTCCTTTCCAATGTCACTGGTATATGACACTAATGATGATTCAATGAAAATTAGATAGTTGCTAAATGATGGGAATCGTAAATTATATCCCGGGTGTGAAAAATATAGCAAGTTATCATTTATTGTTGAGTTGTATCATATCAAAGTGTTGTGCGGTGATACTGACAAGACATTTTTCATGATACTTGACCTTTTGAATACTGTTTTTTCCTATGCTAACCTGTCCAATTCATTTTATAAACAAAAAAAAAAGATTAAATTGTTAGGTTTAAGATACGAAAAAATTCATGCATGTCCAAATAACTGTATGCTCTTTTGGGGAAAGAACAATGAGGAAAAAATAAATGTGTGGTCTGTAATGCATTTGATATAAAGTAGAAGAGAACACCAGCAACAACACAGAAGTTGTGGGAACAAGTAAAGATCAAAAGAAGAGGATACTAGCAAAGGTGTTGAGGTACTTTCCTCTTACTCCTAGGTTAAGAAAGTTATACATGTACTCTAAAATAGCAAGACTAATGTGCTATAATTTAGAGTTTCCTAACTCAGATGGAAAGTTAAATCATCCTAAAGATAGCAAGGCATGGAAGTACTTTGATTTGTTACATCCAGAATTTGCTAAAGATCATCGTAACATACAGCTTGCTTTAGGCCAATGGCTTCAATCCGTTTGGGACTCTTAGTTCTGACATTAGCATATGGCCAGTGATGCTGTATATATATAATTATCCTCCATGGTATTGTATGAAGCAAACTTCCCTTATGTCTATGATAATTTTCTGGTCCAAAGATGCCTAGAAATAATATTAATATTTTTTTACAACCACTAATTAGTGAGTTGAAAGAATTATAGAGAGGTGTTGACGTCTATGATTCTGTTGATGATAAAATGTTTCGTATGCATGCTGTATTACTTCAGACTATTAGTGATTTTTCAGGTCTTGATAATCTCTCTGGGTGGAATACACATATGAGCCTTGCTTGTCCATCATGTAACTTTGATACAGTCTCCAGAAGGTTGAAGTTTGGCATGAAATATAGTTTTATGGGACATCGTTGGTGGTTACCCAATGACCTCGAGTATAAGCACAATAAACACTCTTTTGATGGCCTTACAGAACTAAGAGGCCCACCTCCAACATTATCAGGCAGAAGCATTTTGTCCCAAATTGAGAGCAGTAAAAAAAGACCTCAGGATGCCCTCAATGATGGCAACAACCCCCTACAATGGAAAAAGAGGAGTATTTTCTGAGATTTACCATATTGGAAGGATAATCTTACTCGTCATTGTCTTAACATGATGCAACATAGAGAAAAATGTTTGTGATATTGTGCTTTTTACTGTACTTGATGACAAACAAAGGACTAAAGACAACTTATAAGCTCATAAGAACTTGCAGCTTGCAGTTGATGGGAATCAGAGAGCAACTCTATTCGTACCTTAATTCTTCCAAGTATGACAAATACTGATAATGATATTTTTATGGATGTTTTAAAGAGTGTGCCTTTCTCAGATGATTACTCTTCAAATATTTCTAGATGTGTCAATATTAAAAAATGAAAGGTAATCGATCTAAAGAGCCATAATTCACATATTCATATGGAACATATTTTGCCAATTGCTCTTAGAAGATCCTTGCCTAAAGAGGTATACATGTACTTATCAAACTATGCAACTATTTCAGAGAAGTCTCAGACAAATCATTATCCCTTAAGAATTTAGATAGACTTTGACAACAAATTGTTCTAACACTCTGTCACATGGAAATGATATTTCCTCCAGTATTTTTTACTGTTATGGTTCATCTAGTTATTCATCTCGTAGAGGAAGCAATGGTTGTGGGTCCAGTGCAATACAGATACATGTATCATGTTGAAAGGTAAATTTTGGAACTCTAACGAGTTTTAATTGAATATATTTGTTTTGTTTATTTTTTATGGTTAACTAATTTTTTTTCTTGTTATTAGAACCCAAGGACATTCAAAATCTTATGTCCATAACAAGGCTACACCAAAAGGGTGTATGGCTGAAGGTTACATAATTGAGAAATGTCTAACTTTCTGCTCTAGATGTTTAAAGGATGACAACATCGAGACAAGGTTCAACCAACCAAGGTGAAACAATGACGAAAATGACAACACTCCTAGTAGTTACTCTACTATCTTATCTAAGATTTTTCCATCCTTAGAAATATCTCGTGGAGTGATGAGCAGATATTTTATACGCTTTTTGGCATCATTTTTATATAGTTTTTAGCATGTTTTGTTTAAGTTTTATTAGATTTTTATATGTTTTAGTATAAAATTCATATTTTTGGATTCTACTTTGAGTTTGTGTGTTTTTTTACAATTTCAAGTATTTTCTGGCTGAAATTGAGGAGCTGGAGCAAAAGTCTGATTCAGAGACAGAGAAAGCACTGCAGATGCTGTCCGGATCTGACCTTCTTGCACTCAAAAGAGCTTTTCTAGAGCTACAGAAGTCTAAATGGAGCGTTCTCAACGGCTTTGGAAAGATAACATCCAGATCTTTCCAAAAATGTATAATAGTCCATACTTTGCTTCAGAATTGAAGGCCCAAAACTGGCGTTCAACGCCAGCCTCCTGCCCTATGCTGGCGTCCAGCACCCAAAGGAGAAGAGACCAGTGTCCAACGCCCATAAAGGACCCCCTAGCCAGTGTTCAGTTCCCTAGAGGCCTCCTAGCATGGTGATCTCAATCAAGCTCAGCCTAAACACTCACCAAGTGGGCCCCAGAAGTGGATTTTAATACTAAGACTATTTTACCCTCCTTATGTAATCCTTAGTCATTAGTTTAGTATTTAAGGGAGAAGATCACATAAATTTAGATCTCTCTCGGACTTTATGCCATATTTTCGAATTCCACATTGTATTTTCTGTCAGTATGAGTTTCTAAACCTCCTAGGTTGAGGGGAGGAGCTCTGTTGAGTTTTATGGATTAATAAAAGTATTACTGTTCTATTTTAATCCGTGTTTGATTCTCATTTCTAAGATGTATCTTCGTTCTTCATCAATATGAATGTGTTCAACCGGCACAAGGTTATCTCATTCTACATGGGTTCAGAGTGAGTCTTTCATCGGACAATGATGAACCACCAGCTTGATTATACATCTCTTAGACAGCTAATCCACGACTTCGTTGGGGACTTCTCGAAACACCAGTTCAACCGAAGTATGGAGAGATTAAAGTCTTAGTGGTAGAGGCTAGAACCAAAGGCACAGCATCCTCTAATCCGGAAGAGTCGACCTTGTCTATGGCATTTTGAGTAGGATCACCAAGGAGAATGAACTGTAGGAGCTTCACCTTCAATCAGACTGGATCCGCACTAACCCTGGGGTTCAGATATGGAGGAGTCACTACAAGAAAAAGCAATATTTGTAACAATAAAAATTGTTACATAAAATCAAAATTTTGAAACAAAAGAATTTTGTAACAAAAAAGGGGCCGTTGCAGTATGTCCCGCTACAAAAAAATTTGGTAACAAAAAATGGAACTGTTACAATTCAAAGTAATATTTTGTAACAAATTTTTCGGATACAAAAAATCAAAAGTCATTACAAAAGTGATAACAAATTTTGATCTTCAAAATATTTTTTGTGACAATATATTTTTTTCTATCATAAAATTTTGTTACAAAATGTAACTTGATTTTGTAACTTTTTTTCTTTAGTTACAAAATACTATTTATTTTATAATATTTTTTAATACAAATTACACGCATAATTTGCCAAATTATATTTTTTTTAATTAATTAATATATTAACTAATTTACTCAGCAAATCAATATTTATATAATACATAATAACATAGATAGTTCAAATATCTTTCATTTAACTAAGATTGTTTTATAAATCTTCAACATATAAACTTTAAAAATACAAACTAACAAGACATATTGAAAAATCCTAATGAACTAGATAGATACATAAGACAAGAAAAATAAGGAATTATAGATCTCCAAAATATAAACTACAAATTACAAACTCCATCATGTTCATACATCTCCTTTCAAAAATAGTGAAGTATTATGTATCAAGTTGTATAAGCTTGGTGATTGTAGAACAAGGCTCTCAACATCTCTAATGTATAAAATGATGGGATCAGTTTCTGAGATAGAAACCAAGACCTGCACAAAGAAAATGTTCTTAGAACTTTTTTTTCTGAAATCTATATAACAGAGTAGGTTGTTATCAAATATGAGATAATAGAAGTTTAAGGAAATTAATTCACCTTGTAAAGTGACAGAACAAATAGTTTTTCATTGAAACACAAGCTACTCATGCGCTTTAAAGGAGCTACAAACAAAATCTGAAATAGTAAGCATAATATTGCAACACAATAAGAAGCAACACTACTTATATTAGATGCAGCAAAGCCATTCCTCCTAAGCTTTAAAATAATTTTCAAACCTTCAGCACCAACACTTTGTTGATGTAAAGTACCTATAAGATCAAAAGATAGTTATAAAATGAAATTAACAATTAATATCTAGGACAAGATCAATAACAATATGATGTCAATTAATGCAATTCTAAAAAATTTTGTCTAGAAAATTTGAGCTTTACTTTCTCTAGTACCTATAGTTTCAAATTGTTTAGTTTGCATAAACATGTGAGGAAATCACACAACCAACATAACCAAAAGGTTTAACTAAATCATTATATTTTTATAAAAAATTGGATATAACTTCTACTAAAAATAGATTTAAACCACCCATAGGGGTTTTCTCAACCTCAACAACTCATCAACCTTTTCTCTACAATTATCAAAACAATACACTCAAAAATATCTGATAATAGCATAAAAATCTATTCTTAAGTCCCATAAGCCATAGCCAAGGTTATTACCAAAAATAACTACGGTCTAATTTCAATTCTGTTTTTAAAATACCAAATGAATTCGGAATTGCACAAACTTTATATCCAGGCGATCGTCTCGGATTAGGCTTTCCATTAAACCAAAAATCACAATTTTTCGCTTACTCTAACTTCAGAAATATTAGCAAAATCGTGAATGCTCTGCAATATCTTAAAAACCAGAAAACAGCAGCAGCGTACAACATTCAAAATTCCATATAAAATCCAAATTAAATCCAACTACCTTCAGAATTAATATGGTTAAAATTAACTTATCCAAATTAGGTAAAAATAATTTGAAAGTTTGGTTTATAATATCATTTTTAATAAAGAAGTTACATAATTTGAAAGTTAGGTAAAAATAAGTCAAAATCTGTTTTAGAAACCAACAAGCTTAGTATCTTTCAACTTGTATAACTTTTACTACAAAACTTCAAATAGGTTAAAGTTTGGTTTATAGACTCCTAACTTATCTAGCAACAAGTGTGTCTTAGTTGTAACCCAATTGCATTTCAATTCTAAGAGTTACAAGCATTGGAAATTGATGCATAACTTGCTGAAAACTGATTCTCTCCAGCTTTAATCATTAACTTTCAAAAAATCACAACTCCCAATCCTTAACTCCTAAAATTTTGAAGTTTTAGAGAAATGAATCAAGTAAATCAAATTTTAAAACAAAATTAATTTTGCCCCAAAACTCAGCTTGTAGGAATCGCAGCAAGACAAACAAGTTGCTGCCCTATTTGAACTTTTCTGCTGCAGGACAGATTTATTGACCTAACTTTAAAAATTCGCCATAAATTGTGTATTTAACGAAAATGCCTCAAATTTTCCAGTCCATCTCTATACAATCCCAAATTTAATCCAGACTTGGTCTCACATAATTTTGATCACCATAGAATTAGTTATAGCTTTTCAAAGTTTCTGGCTTTGTTTAAAAGTAATGCAGAAAATCAGATTTCACAATTCAACTTTGAAAAATCATAACTAATTCTCCAGTTAATACGAAACCTTTAAAATTTAAATCTTAGCAACTATACTCATTGTAATTAACTTTAACTTTTAATCTCATTATTTCAATCATTATTGAATTACTGCTTTGATTTTCAAAATTGCCGTTTATCTCAAAAAATTAGGCTTCCTACAAAAATTTAATATTTCAAAATTTAACCTTCAATTCCTCTCAAAATCAATTTCAAACAAACACCAACCAAGCCCACCACCATTATAATATATCTAATAACCAGCTCAACAGCAATCAACCAATAACATCAAGATTCAGCACTCTCAGCAATGATTTATCAACAATTCATAATTCACACATAACCAATCAATCTCATAAAATCAACAAACTCAATCATATTCAATATCCATATAGCCAATCAATTATTCACAATATTTAAACCTATTTGTAATTACTCAATAAACTTTGTGGGCATTCTTAAATTAAAACCATTTAAATTAAACCCCCTACCTCGATTAGCCAAAATTCGATAATTAAATGGAGCAAACCCCTCTTTTCTTTTAATTCGTAGCAGCAACAGACTCGAACTGAACTAGCAGCAGCAGCAGTAACTCTAACAGTTCTTTATTATTATCAATAATATCACCTATGATAGTTTCATCAGCAGACAAGGAGGCATAGCACTAGTATTAAACAGGGACATAGGTTTTCCTTACTCAGAACAGAAAAAGACTAAGGAACAAGATAGAAGCAGAGCAAGGATTAAAGCTTACAGATTCATGAACGGAGGAATTAGAATCGAAGCAGCGATTCCCACGGCGGCTCTATTGATGGGAACAGGACACAACCGCAGCGGTTTTGACCCTAATCAACGGCAGCGGTGATCCGGCGGAACAGGACGGCGCGAGAATAGATCTCATCCTTCCCATTCTTGTCGCGTTTCTGCTTCTCTGCCTCCGGTGCTTCTCGTGCGTCTCATCGCTTCCTTCCTCTCGCGTGGGATATCAGCAGCAACAGCCAGAGAACAGCAGTGGCGACTCCCTCAATGGCGACAGAATAGAACACGACGTTCTCTCCTAGCCCTAGCAACAGCGGCAATGGATTGACAGTGGTGGAAACAGAGCGACACGGACAATATCTCCTTCCTCTCTCGCGTGACAGCTTCGGCCCCCTCTCTCCCCTTCCATGCGATAGCAACGGCGACGGCAGCAGTTCCCTCTTCTGTTAGCGACATCCCTTCTCCTCTCTTCCTTCTTCTTCTCCTTCGAGCCCTCTCTGTTCTCCGTTTTCCCTTCAAACCCCACCCCCTCCCTTTCTTTCTGAACGTACGTGTGTGCATTATGTTTTTAATTGAAATCGAATTGAGAATTAGGATTTTATTTGGGGATTTATGGTTAAGATAAAATATATATGAGTAATATAACAATTTTATAAAGTATTTGAGATAGAATAATAATTTAGGATTCAAATATAATACTATAAAATTACTCTTAATAGATTAGTTTATAAAATAAAGAATTCAAATTAATAATAACTCATAACTTTTCATAATAAAAGTTACTTAAATTAAATTGTACAATACTTTTTATTTTTCAATTACTAAAATTATACAAAATATTTCAATTATAATAAAATTACTTAAAAATCTTGTATTTTGTGACAAACAAATAACTTGTTACAAATAATATTGAATTTTGTGACAAATTAATTTTTGTTCCAAAATAATTGGAGTTTTTGAAACAAATAGATATTTTGTTACAAAATATTTTAAACTTTTGCAATAACTTCATCTTTTGGTACAAAATATTTTAAAATTTTGTAACAAAATACTGGTTCATTACAAAAGTCAATATAATTTGTAAAAAAAAAAAAATCAAGTCGTTACAAAATATCAAAATATTTTGTAACAAATTGTATTGTTACAAAATATTATTATTATGTAACAATTACTAATTTTTGTTACAAAAAAATAATTTTTTGTAACAATTTTAAATTTGTTACAAAATTTTTGTTACAAATGTTCCATTTTCTTGTAGTGAGTATTAGCGATCTCTTAAAAAAGACGTTAATCACATACAGCCTGTCATAGAAGAAATCATCCACAGTTGAAGAAGACAGTAAGACCGGAATTAATCCAGAAAAATAAAGCATCTCCAAGCCTTAACCATCTTCTTATCATTGCAAACATATCAACCTAGTAACGTTTTCTTTATTTTCTTTTTATGCGTTTAAACAAATCCAACAACTCTTCTATCCACCTGACTAAGATCTATAAGATAATCATAGCTTGCTTCAAATCATAATCCTCATGGGATCGACCCTGACTCACTCAGGTATTACTTGGACGACCCAATGCACTTGCTGGTTCAGTTGTACGAAGTGTGGGAATTCGTGCACCATGGAGCTCACATAATTTGTTCGTTAACACCAACTGAGAAGTTGCAGGCCCATTGTTATGTGTTGATAAATTGTTCAGTAGTGGACAAAATCTGTGAGTGAGATTTCTTGTTATTTCTAACTTAGATTTCAATTATTTTCTATAATTAATTCATAACCGTAGTCTACTTTACCGGAAAGTGTAGATGTGAGATTGTCAGAATATATCGTGGTAGAAAAAATGCAACCAAACTAGTTGAAGACTACATCTATGCCAAATCCATGAGTGGTTTAGGGATTATGTGAGTTATTTATATTTAGTAAAACTTGTTCCTTCCTAAATAGAATTTAGGATCACATTTTGGAATTCTAATCTATCTAACACATGTAGGTCGCAAAAAATGATGATCCAGATGTCACTCCCAAAATCAAGTGGCTTGTAGAAGGGCCTAATGATGTTGTGATAAACCACTATTTTATAGTTTATCTTGTGCTCAATTGAGTGGTTTTTATCAAGCCTTTGCACACTTATTCATACAATTTGCATGATTTTACAATTCCTTTCCAATTTTACTCTATGATTGAAAACATGCTTCTTTGGCTTTAAAATTGCTATGTTTAATCCTCTCTTTTATACCATTCGATGCCGTGATCTGTGTGTTGAGTGTTTTCAGGATTTACAAGGCAGGAATGGCTTAGAGGATGGAAAGAAAGCTTGCAAAAATGGAAGGAACACAAGAAACTAAGGAGCTGACCAGCAAGGAACGACGCGCGCACGTACCTGACGCGTGCGCGTGATTTGGAGAATTTCACAGCAATGCGTGCACGTACCTGACGCGTACACGTGAAAAGCAAAAAAGCACAGCGACGCGTGGGCGTACCTGACGCGTACGCATGACACGCGAAGATGATCAGCGACGCGTACGCGTGACTGACGCGTACGCGTGACATGCGCTACCTACAGAAATCGCAGAAAATGCTGAGGACGATTTTGGGCTGAGTTTGGACCCAGTTTTCAGTCCAGAAATGTAGACTAAAGCCAGGGAACAAGCAGAGACTCAAGGGAAAACTTCTCATTATTCATTCACATAATTTTAGGTTTTAGATGTAGTTTCTAGAGAGAGAGGCTCTCTCCTCTCTCTAGGTTTTAGGATTTCTCTTAGTTTTAGGTTTATTTTTTCTCAATTCCAGGTTCAATGTTCTTTTAATTTAGTTTCTGTTCTACTTTTAATTATCTTAGCATTCTAGTTTATTTATCTTCCCAATTGAATTTATGAACTCTTCATGTTAGATTTGATTTTATAATTAATGCAATTTGAGGTATTTCAGGTTTATTGCTTCTTCCTTTATTTGTTATCATTGATCTTGCAATTATTGGTTTTAGATCTTATATTCTATTATTAATTTTCTATGCTTTTATTTTGTGCCTACCAAGTGTTTGATGAAATGCTTGGAAGGATGTTAGAGTAGGATTTTATGTTCTTGGCTTGGGATGGTAACTTAGGAACTCTTGAGTTACTAATTTCCAAGTAATTGATGATTGGAGCCATTAACTCTAGTTCTCACTAATTGAATTGGTGGAGAGCTAGGACTTATGGACTTGGATTGATATAGCTCATTTAACTTTCCTTTACTACTAGTTAGAGGATGATTTAATGGGATTGATCCTTGCCAATTCTCATGTTGTGGTTAGTGATAAGGATAGAGATCCTTGACCACCAAACCTTGCCAAGACCTCTTTATCATTTGATTTTCATTACCATTTACTTTTTCTTGTTCTCTTATTTACAAAAATCCAAAAAATATACTATCTCATAACCAATAATAACTACACCTCCCTGCAATTTCTTGAGAGACGACCCGAGGTTTGAATACTTCGGTTATTAATTTTATTGGGTTTGCTTAAGTGACAAACAAACTTTTGTATGAAATGATTCTTTGTTGGTTTAGAGACTATACTTGCAACGTGATTACTTTTGTGAAATTCTTTACTAGCAAAAATCCGTTCATCAAAATGGCGCCGTTGCCGGGGAATTGCAGGCGTGTGCCTTATTATCGGTTATTATGAATATTGTGAATAATTTTGCTTTTTGTTTCTTTGTTAGTGTTTCTAGTTTTCGGAGTTTATTTTCATTAATTCTTATTAGTTCTTGCTTTTACTTGCTACTATGAATTCTCATCCCTTTCACTATGAGTTTGGTTCCAATTATGTTATAGGGAATACAAGCTATAATGAGAACATGCATCGAGGTTGGAACAATCAAAGATAGAGAGCCACAAGGATTTGATCAACCCTTTCTGCAACAACCTCCTCCAATGTGCCATGGGCAACAACCATTCTACGATGCATCCCAAGACAATGGTTATGGTGGACATTTTCGTGACAACCAACCTCCACCAAATTATTATGGTCAAGAGCCATTCCGAGGTGCATACCAAGATGATGGATATGGTAAACCCCCTTGTAGTTACTAACAAGCCCCACCATATAGATGAGCGGATAATTTATACGCTTTTTGGCATTGTTTTTACATAGTTTTTAGTATGATTTAGTTAGCTTTTAGTATATTTTTATTAGTTTTTAAATAAAATTCACATTTCTGAAATTTACTATGAGTTTGTGTGTTTTTCTGTGATTTAAAGTAATTTCTGGCTGAAATTGAGGGACTTGAGCAAAAATCAGATTCAGAGGTTGAAGAAGGATTGCAGATGCTGTTGGATTCTGACCTCCCTGCACTCAAAATAGATTTTCTGGAGCTATCGAACTCCAAATGGCGCGCTCTCAATTGCGTTGGAAAGTAGACATCCAGGGCTTTCCAGCAATATATAATAGTCTATACTTTACCCGAGTTTAGATGACGCAAACTGGCATTCAACGCCAGTTCCATGTTGCATTCTGGAGTTAAACGCCAGAAACAGGTTGCAAAGTGGAGTTAAACGCCAGAAACAAGTTACAAACTGGCGTTCAACTCCAAAAGAAGCCTCTACACATGTAAAGCTCAATGCTCAGCCCATGCACACACCAAGTGGGCCCTAGAAGTGGATTTCTGCATCATTTACTCATTTCTGTAAACCCTATTAACTAGTTTAGTATAAGTAGGACTTTTTACTATTGGATTTACATCTTCGGATCAAATTAGGTCTTGGTTGCTCCAGTTCCCCTCTAGGGCCGAGACCAATGAACTCCATTATCACTTATGTATTTTCAACGGTAGAGTTTCTACACACCATAGATTAAGGTGTAGAGCTCTGCTGTTCCTCATGAATTAATACAAAGTACTATCGATTTTCTATTCAATTCAAGCTTATTCCGATTCTAAGATATTCATTCGCACTTCAATATGAATGAGATGATCGTGACAGTCATCATCATTCCCAACCTATGAACGCGTGCCTGACAACCACTTCAGTTCTACCTTAGATTGAATGAATATCTCTGGGATTTCTTAATCAGAGTCTTCGTGGTATAAGTTAGAATCCATGGACGGCCATTCTTGAGATCCGGAAAGTCTAAACCTTGTCTGTGGTATTCCGAGTAGGATCTGGGAAGGGATGGCTGCGACGAGCTTCAAACTCGCGAGTGCTGGGCGTAGTGACAGACGCAGAAGGATCAATGGATCCTATTCTAGTATGATCGAGAACCGACAGATGATTAGCCATGCAGTGACAACGCATTGGACCATTTTCACTGAGAGGACAGGATGTAGCCATTGACAACGATGATGCCTAACATACAGCTTGCCATAGAAAGGAGTATGAATGATTGGATGAAGACAATAGGAAAGCAGAGGTTTAGGAGGAACAAGCATCTTCATACGCTTATCTGAAATTCTCACCAATGAATTACATAAGTATCTCTATCTTTAATTTACGTTTTATTTATCTTTTAATTATTAAATCTCCATAATCAATTGAATCCACCTGACTGAGATTTACAAGGTGACCATAGCTTGCTTCAAGCCGACAATCTCCGTGGGATCGACCCTTACTCACGTAAGGTTTATTACTTGGACGACCCAGTGCACTTGCTGGTTAGTTGTGCGAAGTTGTGACAAAGAACTAAGATTATGAACGTGTGTATTAAGTTTTTAGCACTGTTACCAAGGAATGAACCGTCACGATTTCTGCGCACCAAGTTTTTGGCGCCGTTGCCGGGGATTGTTCGAGTTTGGACAACTGACGGTTCATCTTGTTACTCATATTAGGAAATTTTATTTTATTTTTAAGCTCTTTTATTTCTTATTTTTGAAAAATACAAAAAAATATTTCTTCTTTTTAGTTTTTCCCAAAATAATTTTCGAAAAAACCAAAAAGAAAAAAATTTACAAAATCATAAAATAAAAAATAATTTGATGTTTCTTGTTTGAGTCTAGTTTCTAATTGTAAGTTTGGTGTCAATTGCATGCTTTTAACTTTTCTTAAATTTTCGAAGAACACATGCATTGAGTTTCTTTCTTGTTCTTCATGATGTTCAAGTTGTTCTTGACAAGTCTTCTTGTTTGATCTTCATATTTTCTTGTTTTGTGTCTTTTCTTATTTTTCATATGCATTTTCAATTTGTTAGTGTCTAAAGTTTGAAAATTTCTAAGTTTGGTGTCTTGCATGTTTTTCTTTTCTTAAAAATTTTCAAAAATAAGTTCTTGATGTTCATCTTGACATTCAAAGTGTTCTTGGTGTTCATCTTGACATTCATAGTGTTCTTGCATGCATCATTTGTTTTGATCCAAAACTTTCATGCATTGAGTCTTTTTTTCATGTTTTGCTCTTCCATCATTAAAAATTCAAAAATAAAATAAATATCCTTCCCTTTTTCTCTAATAAATTTTCGAAAATTTGATTTGATTTAGTCAAAAGTATTAAAAATCTAGTTGTTTCTTATGAGTCAAATCAAATTTTCAATTTAAAAATTCTATCTTTTTCAAATCTTTTTCAAAAATCAAATCTTTTTCATTTTTCCTTCATAATTTTCGAAAATTTCAAATTGATTTTCAAAAATCTTTTTCTTAATTTGTTTCATAATTTCAAAATTATTACTAACAATTAATGTGATTGATTTAAAAATTTTAAGTTTGTTACTTGCCTAGTAAGAAAGGTTCAATCTTTAAACTCTAGAATCATATCTTTTTAGTTTCTTGTTAGTCAAGTAATCAACTTTGATTCTCAAAATCAAACCTTTTTAAATTTATTTTTCAAATCTTCTTCAAAATAAGTTTCAATCACATCTTTTTCAAAATCAATTTCAAAATCTTTTCTAACTTCTTTTCTAACTTCTTATCTTTTCAAAAAAATTGATTTTCAAATCTTTTTCAATTAACTACTTGACTTTTTGAGTGGTTTTAAAAGTTTACTATTCCAATCATATCCTTTTCAAAACTACCTAACTCTCTCTTTCTAATTTTCGAAATTCCCTTCCCTCTTTTTCGAAATTCCTCTTTAATTAACTAATTGTTTTAAACTTTAATTTAATTTAATTTAATTTAATTTTTCTTTTTTTTTATAAATTTTGAACTTTCACTTTAATTTTAAATTAAAAATAAAATATTTTTATTTTAATTTGTTTAATTTTCAAAAATTCTTCTTCCTCATCTCCTTCTAATTATTTATTTATTAA
>NC_029786.2:71990641-72001233 GCF_000816755.2 Arachis ipaensis
GTTTCTTGTTAGTCAAGTAATCAACTTTGATTTCAAAATCAAATCTTTTTAAATCTCTTTTTCAAATCTTTTTCAAAATAAGTTTCAATCACATCTTTTCAAAATCAATTTCAAAATCTTTTCTAACTTCTTTTCTAACTTCTTATCTTTTCAAAAAAATTGATTTTCAAATCTTTTTCAATTAACTACTTGACTTTTTGAGTGGTTTTAAAAGTTTACTATTCCAATCATATCCTTTTCAAAACTACCTAACTCTCTCTTTCTAATTTTCGAAATTCCCTTCCCTCTTTTTCGAAATTCCTCTTTAATTAACTAATTGTTTTAAACTTTAATTTAATTTAATTTAATTTAATTTTTCTTTTTTTTTAAAATTTTTGAACTTTCACTTTAATTTTAAATTAAAAATAAAATATTTTTATTTTAATTTGTTTAATTTTCAAAAATTCTTCTCCCTCATCTCCTTCTAATTATTTATTTATTTACTAAGACTCCTCTTCATCTAAGAATTCAAACCCACTCCTCACCTTTGTGTTTGGATTCTCATCATTTCCTTCTTCTATTCTTATCTTCTTCTACTCACGTAAAGGAATCTCTATACTGTGACATAGAGGATTCCATATTTTCTTTTCTGTTTTCTTCTTTTTTATATGAGCAGGAACAAGGATAAGAACATTCTTGTTGAAGCTGATCCCGAACCTGAAAGGACTCTGAAGAGGAAGCTAAGAGAAGCTAAAGCACAACTCTCTGGAGAAAATCTGACAGAAATTTTCGAAAAAGAAGGAGACATGGCCGAAAATAATAACAATGCAAGGAAGATGCTTGGTGACTTTACTGCACTAAATTCCAATTTACATGGAAGAAGCATCTCAATCCCTGCCATTGGAGCAAACAATTTTGAGCTGAAACCTCAATTAGTTTCTCTGATACAACAGAATTGCAAGTTTCATGGACTTCCATCCGAAGATCCTTTTCAGTTCTTAACTGAATTCTTGCAGATCTGTGATACTGTTAAGACCAATGGGGTTGATCCCGAGGTCTACAGGCTTATGCTTTTCCCGTTTGCTGTAAGAGATAGAGCTACAAAATGGTTGGACTCTCAACCTAAGGATAGCCTGAACTCTTGGGATAAGCTGGTCACGGCTTTCTTAGCCAAGTTTTTTCCTCCTCAAAAGCTCAGTAAGCTTAGAGTGGATGTTCAAACCTTCAGACAAAAAGAAGGTGAATCCCTCTATGAATCTTGGGAGAGATACAAGGAACTGACCAAAAAGTGTCCTTCTGACATGCTTTCAGAATGGACCATCCTGGATATATTCTATGATGGTCTGTCTAAATTATCAAAGATGTCATTGGACCATTCTGCAGGTGGATCCATTCACCTAAAGAAAACGCCTGCAGAAGCTCAGGAACTCATTGACATGGCTACAAATAACCAGTTCATGTACACTTCTGAAAGGAATCCTGTGAGTAATGGGACGCCTCAGAGGATGGGAGTTCTTGAAATTGATACTCTGAATGCCATATTGGCTCAGAACAAAATATTGACTCAACAAGTCAATATGATCTCTCAGAGTCTGAATGGATTGAAGGAATCATCCAACAGTACTATAGAGCTATCTTCTGAAGAAGAAGCTTATGATCATGAGAACCCTGCAATAGCAGAGGTGAATTACATGGGTGAACCCTATGGAAACACCTATAATCCCTCATGGAGAAATCATCCAAATTTCTCATGGAAGGATCAACAAAAGCCTCAACAAGGCTTTAATAATGGTGGAAGAAACAGATTTAGCAATAGCAAACCTTTTCCATCATCCACTCAGCAACAGACAGAGAATTCTGAGCAGAACCCATCTAGCTTAGCAAATATAGTCTCTGATCTATCTAAGGCCACTGTGAGTTTCATGAATGAAACAAGGTCCTCCATTAGGAATTTGGAGGCACAAGTGGGCCAGCTGAGTAAAAGAGTCACTGAAATTCCACCTAGTACTCTCCCAAGCAATACAGAAGAAAATTCAAAGAGAGAGTGCAAGGCCATTGATTTAACCATCATGACCGAACCTACAAGGGAGGAGGAGGACGTGAATCCTAGTGAGGAAGACCTCCTGGGACGTCTAGTGACCAATAAGGAGTTTCCTTTTGAGGAACCAAAGGAATCTGAGGCTCAATTAGAGACCATAGAGATTCTATTGAACCTCTTTCTGCCCTTCATGAGCTCTGATGAGTATTCATCCTCTGAAGAGGATGAAGACATTACTGAAGAGCAAGTTGCTAAATACCTTGGTGCAATCATGAAGCTGAATGCCAAATTATTTGGTAATGGGACTTGGGAAGATGAACCTCCCTTGCTCACTAATGAACTGAATGCATTGGATAGGCAGAAATTACCTCAAAAGAAAAAAGATCCTGGTAAATTCTTAATACCCTGTACCATAGGCACCATGACCTTTGAGAAGGCTCTGTGTGACCTGGGGTCAGGAATAAACTTAATGCCACTCTCTGTAATGGAGAAACTTGGGATCTTTGAGGTGCAAGCTGCCAGAATCTCATTAGAGATGGTAGACAACTCAAGAAAATAGGCTTATGGACAAGTAGAGGACGTGTTAGTAAAGGTTGAAAGCCATTACGTCCCTGTTGATTTCATAATCCTAGACACTGGGAAGGATGAGGATGAATCCATCATCCTTGGAAGACCCTTCCTAGCCATAGCAAGAGCTGTTATTGATGTGGACAGAGGAGAGTTGGTCCTTCAACTGAATGAGGACAACCTTGTGTTTAAGACTCAAGGATCTCCCTCTGAAACCATGGAGAGGAAGCATGAAAAGCTTCTCTCACTGCACAGTCAACCAAAGCCCCCACAGTCAAATTCTAAGTTTGGTGTTGGGAGGCCACAACCAAACTCTAAGTTTGGTGTTGGGAGGCCACAACCAAACTCTAAGTTTGGTGTTGAACCCCCACATTCAAACTTTAAGTTTGGTGTTGGGAGGTTCCAACAATGCTCTGAACATCTGTGAGGCTCCATGAGAGCTCACTGTCAAGCCATTGACATTAAAGAAGCACTTGTTGCGAAGCAACCCAATGTTATCTAATTATATTTATTTTCTATTGTTATTTTATGTTTTCTTTAGGTTGATGATCATGTGAAGTCACAAAAACTACTGAAAAATCAAAAACAGAATGAAAATAGAAGGAAAAACAGCACACCTTGGAGGAAGTGCAGTCTGGCGTTAAACGCCAGAAACAAGCATCTGTCTGGCGTTTAACGCCAGAAACAAACACCAAGTTGGCGTTTAACGCCAGAAACAAGCATCTGCCTGGCGTTAAACGCCAGAAACAGGCTACATTTGGGCATTTAATGCCAGAAACAAGCAGTAGTCTGGCGTTAAACGCCAGGATTGCACAGCAAGGGCATTTTACACGCCTAATTGGAGCAGAGATGTTAAGTCCTTGACCCCACTTGATCTGTGGACCCCACAGGATCCCCACCTCTTCTTCTCTCCTCTTCACACCTTTCCACAACATTCTTTCCCAAAATAACCTCCACCAATCACCTCCAATTCCTCTCCAAAACCATCATACACCCACTTACACCCACCCACTCAAATTCAAACCATCACTCATTCCTTTTCAAACATCATAACCACCTTAAACCCCCAGTGGCCGAACCATTCACACACCTCCATCTCCTCCATTTTCTTCTTCTTCTACTACTTCCTTTCTTTTTTTGCTCGGAGACGAGCAAACCTTTTAAGTTTGGTGTGGTAAAAGCATTGCTTTTTATTTTTCCATAACCATTTATGACACCTAAGGCCAGAGAAACATCTAGAAAGAGGAAAGGGAAGGAAAAAGCTTCCACCTCTGAGTCATGGAAGATGGAGAGATTCATCTCAAAAGCTCATCACTAAGAAAAGGATGGAGCAAACAAGAGAGTCCACTTATGGACCTCAACAAGAACATGAGGAAATTCCTCACCATGAAATTCCTGAGATGCCTCAAGGGATGCACTTCCCTCCACAAAACTATTGGGAGCAAATCAACACCTCCCTAGGAGAATTAAGTTCCAACATGGGACAACTAAGGGTGGAGCATCAAGAGCACTCCATCATCCTTCATGAAATAAGAGAAGATCAAAGAGCTATGAGGGAGGAGCAACAAAGGCAAGGAAGAGACATAGAAGAGCTCAAAAGCACCATTGGTTCTTCAAGAAGAGGAAGACGCCACCCTCACTAAGGTGGACTCATTTCTTAATCTCCTTGTCTATTTATTTTACTGTTTTTCGATTTTTTGAGCTTTATGTTTTATTTATGTTTGTGTCTTTACTATATGATCACTAGTGTATAAGTGTCTATGCCTTAAAGTTGTGAATGTCCTATGAATCCATCACCTCTCTTAAATGAAAACTGTTTTAATTACAAAAGAACAAGAAGTACAGGGTTTCGAATTCATCCTTGAAACTGGTTTAATTATTTTGATGTGGTGACAATACTTTTTGTTTTCTGAATGAATGCTTGAACAGTGAATATGTCTTTTGAATTTGTTGTTTATAATGTTAAATATGTTGGCTCTTGAAGAATAAGGAAAAAAGAGAAATGTTATTTGATGATCTGAAAAATCATAAAAATGATTCTTGAAGCAAGAAAAAGCAGTGAATAGAGAAGAGCTTGCGAAAAATTAAAAAAAAAAGAGACAAGAAAAATGGCGAAAAAAAAAAGAGAAAAAGAAAAAGCAAGCAGAACAAGCCATAGCCCTTAAGTCTGTGGCATTTATGTATCCGGTGGTAATACTGGAAAACAAAGTGCTTAGGGCCACGGCCAAGACTCATAAAGTAGCTGTGTTCAAGAATCAACATACTGAACTAGGAGAATCAATAACACTATCTAAATTCTAAGTTCCTATAGATGCCAATCATTCTGAACTTCAATAGATAAAGTGAGATGCCAAAACTATTCAAGAGGCAAAAAGCTACAAGTCCCGCTCATCTGATTGGAGCTAAGTTTCATTGATATTTTGGAATTTATAGTATATTCTCTTCTTTTTATCCTATTTGAATTTCAGATGTTTGGGGACAAGCAACAATTTATGTTTGGTGTTATGATGAGCGGACAATTTATACGCTTTTTGGCACTGTTTTTACATAGTTTTTAGTATGATTTAGTTAGTTTTTAGTATATTTTTATTAGTTTTTGAATAAAATTCACATTTCTGGACTTTACTATGAGTTTGTGTGTTTTTTTGTGATTTCAAATAATTTTTGGCTGAAATTGAGGGACTTGAGCAAAAATCAGATTCAGAGGTTGAAGAAGGACTGCAGATGTTGTTGGATTCTGACCTCCCTGCACTCAAAGTGGCTTTTCTGGAGCTACAGAACTCCAAATGGTACTCTCTCAATTGCATTGGAAAGTATACATCCAGGGCTTTCCAGCAATATATAATAGTCCATACTTTTCTCGAGTTTAGATGACGCAAATTGGCGTTCAACGCCAGTTCCATGCTGCATTATGGAGTTAAATGCCAGAAACAGGTTGCAAAGTGGAGTTAAACACCAGAAACAGGTTACAAACTGGTGTTCAACTCCAAAAGAAGCCTCTACACGTGTAAAGCTTAATGCTCAGCCCATGCACACACCAAGTGGGCCCCAGAAGTGGATTTCTGCATCATTTACTCATTTCTGTAAATCCTAGTAACTAGTTTAGTATAAGTAGGACTTTTTACTATTGTATTTACATCTTCAGATCAAATTAGGTCTTGGTTGCTCCGGTTCCCCTCTGGAGCCGAGACCAATGAACTCCATTATCACTTATGTATTTTCAACGGTAAAGTTTCTACACACCATAGATTAAGGTGTGGAGCTCTGCTGTTCCTCATGAATTAATACAAAGTACTATCATTTTTCTATTCAATTCAAGCTTATTCCAATTCTAAGATATTCATTCGCACTTCAATATGAATGCGATGATCGTGACAGTCGTCATCATTCCCAACCTATGAACGCGTGCCTGACAACCACTTCAGTTCTACCTTAGATTGAATGAATATCTCTGGGATTTCTTAATCAGAGTCTTCGTGGTATAAGTTAGAATCCATGGACGGCCATTCTTGAGATCCGGAAAGTCTAAACCTTGTCTGTGGTATTTCGAGTAGGATCTGGGAAGGGATGGCTGCGACGAGCTTCAAACTCGCGAGTGCTGGGCGTAGTGACAGACGCAAAAGGATCAATGGATCCTATTCCAGTATGATCGAGAACCGACAGATGATTAGCCATTCAGTGACAGCGCATTGGACCATTTTTACTGAGAGGACAGGATGTAGCCATTGACAACGATGATGTCTAACATACAGCTTGCCATAGAAAGGAGTATGAATGATTGGATGAAGACAATAGGAAAGCAGAGGTTTAGGAGGAACAAGCTTCTTCATACGCTTATCTGAAATTCTCACCAATGAATTACATAAGTATCTCTATCTTTAATTTATGTTTTATTTATCTTTTAATTATTAAATCTCCATAATCAATTGAATCCACCTGACTGAGATTTACAAGGTGACCATAGCTTGCTTCAAGCCGACAATCTCCGTGGGATCGACCCTTACTCACGTAAGGTTTATTACTTGGACGACCCAGTGCACTTGCTGGTTAGTTGTGCGAAGTTGTGACAAAGAACTAAGATTATGAACGTGCGTATTAAGTTTTTAGCGCCGTTACCAAGGAATGAACCGTCACGATTTCTGCGCACCACATATGCTTATGAGCCACCTCCTCACCATAACTTTGAACCACCCTACTCACAAGCTCCTTTTTACCATTCGCCTCCATATGACCCCAGTTCATATCCACCTAACCAACCACCATATGAGCCAAATGAACCATACATAGAACCACCACAATTCCAACCCAATTATTACCAAGAACCACCACCTCCATATCCCTATCACAATGAACCACCCTCCTATTATGAACCCTTTCTCCAAAATAATGAACCCTCCTATCCACCCCAACCTCCACTGGATGACAACATCCTTAATGTTATTCACCAAAGGCAATTAGAGCTTCAAACCACACTTACCTCTGCTTTCACTGGTCTCACCTCTACTCTCCAAACTCTTATGTCCCGTGTGGATGCATAAATACTTCAAAAGAAGCACGAGGAGGCCCAAAATGTGAAAGTAGAGATCCGTGAAGATGAAGGAGTAGCTGAAGAACTGGTGAGGGAAAACATTAAGGAGGAGTTTGATTTTGTATTAGAATAATTGGAGGAAGCCGTAATTATCGAAGAAGAAGAAGTCGCTGAAGTCCTAGGAGATGCTGAACCTCCATGGGAATCGAGAGTCCTAGAGAATTCCACCAAGAAGTTTGAATTTGATGTTGAGGAGGATAGTGCACGACCTCCAATGCATGTTACTTATGAAGAATTGGACAGAATAGATCGAGTAGCAGAGTCCCTTGGTGATGATGATCATGAATCAAGCCCTCCTAATGATGAACTTGCATCCGCAATTGAACCCCTTGAGTTTGAAGAACTTTCTTCAAGTGAATATGAAGATGACGTGGAGGTAGACTTTTCTCAACTTCAACTTATGACTTGAGTGATGGGGAAGAATTAGAAGATTTTGATCAGGGCGCAGTTGAAGTTGACAAGGTTTGCAAGGAGATGGAAGTTGTCAAGGAAGAGCACAAGGGAATGGCGCTTGAATTCACCTTGCCAAAGCTGTTGGAGACCTCTCCCCCAAGGCCATTACCATCCAATACAACATTCAAGTGGGTAAAATTTATATCCCTCTGCTTTCTCATTCCACTTAAATATGGTTTACTTGAGATAGATGGTCAACTTAGAGCTCTTTGTGGCTTTAAGAGTACGAGGGAGATGGTTAGTGGTAGGAGTCGTCCTGCAAGGTTCAATATGGTTGCACGCTCTAAGTTGAGGTGCAAGGATTGGTGTAGAGCTCGATTGAATGGGTCTAGGAAGTCATTTGGATGTCTCAGTGAGAATTCCAATTGCTCACCACCCAAGTGGAAAAATGATGATCAACAAGAAGACGGGTGCAAAAGCAAGGTTTGGGACCCCGGAATTCATTCCAACAATCAGCACTCTTGGGGCCTTGTCACTTGCTTTGACTTGCTTGAAGGCTTTATACGCCTAGTTTGGGATCCCAGAGGCTATTGGAATTGCAAACATTGGTGGAGATTCCTGGACGAGTTCAAGCACAAGCCACCATGATAAGGAGCTCACCAAATGTCCAACTTAAGGACGTAAAAGCAAAGTGCTAGGTGAAAGACAACCCACCATGGTATAATCGTTCCTCTTTATTCTTAGTCTTATTTTATTTTATTTTTATTAGTGTTCATTCATAATTTCTGCATTATCATCTGCATTCTGTATTTTTGCATTCTGCATATAAAAAAGAAAACACGCACACGACGCGCAGGCGTCGCTGACGCGTACGCGTCATATGTGCCTGCGTGAAATAAATGAATTGAACAGAAAGTTAGGCTGGAGTGGTGCTGGACATGTGCCTTGCGCACAAGCAAGTCCACGCGTACGCGTCGTTTGCGATTTCAGCCCATCACGCGGACGTGTCCTTGACGCGCACGCATGACCATGTAAAATCGGCGTAAAAGGTGTTTGGCCAGAAAGTTATGATGGTATGGGGCTGGAACGGTGCTGGGAGCACAAGCCCCATCACGCGTACGCGTCCCTGACGCGTGTGCATCGTTTTCCCATCCTGGCCGTCCACGCGTACGCGTCCCTGACGCGCACGCGTCATATGCAATTTTGGCTCTCGTGCGTATCTGAACAGAGAGTTGTGCGTGCGCGGGGCTGACCTCGCGCTATTCGCACAACCAACATCACGCGTACGCGTCGCTTGAAATTCACACGATCCACGCGTACGCGTGCCTTACGCGTACGCGTCGCATGCGACGCCCAATTAAACCACCTCAGCGCTAGATTTTAAATCACCCTCCTCTAATCTTAATTCTTTTCAATCCTAATTATTTCTTTCTTTTTCTTTCTCTCTTCTTCCTTATTCTTTCTTACTTTCTATTACCTTCTTCCTTCCTTCTTCATTTTCTTCATCAGGTTTCTTTTCTTCTTCCCCTTTTACTCTTTCATTATTACTTTAATTTATGTTTCTTTCTTCTTTATTTTTCTTTTAGTTTCATTATCCATGGTTTCTTTTTCTTTTCTTTTTCATGTATTCTTATGTTGTTATTGGAGTTTTACTTGGGGATTGCCTTATGATAAACCACTATTTTATGGTTTATGTTGTGCTCAATTGAGTAGTTTTTATCAATTCTTTACTCACTTATTCATATAATTTGCATGGTTTTACAATTCCTTCCTGATTTTGTGATATAGTTGAAAACATGTTTCCTAGGCCTTTAAACTGTCAATTTTAATTATCCTTTATTACTATTTGATGTCGTGATCTGTGTGTTAAGTGTTTTCAGGCTATATAGGGCAGGAATGGCTTAGAGGATAGACAGGAAACATGCAAAAGTGGAAGGAACGCGAGAAAATGAAGTTTTGAGAAGCTGACAGCGACGCGCACGCATGGGCGACGCGCACGCATGCCTAGCGCAGAAGACGAGTGACGCGTACGCGTGACCGACGCGTATGCGTGACAAGGAATTTCGCCAAACGACACGCACGCGTGACCTACGCGTACGCGAGACATGCGCCACGTGCAGAAAGTTGCAGAAAGTACTGGGGGCGATTTCTGCGCTCCTTTTGGCCCAGTTCCAAGCCCGAAAAACATAGAATAGAAGCTGCAGAATGGGGGAAACACAAAAGGAGAAAATTCATTCACATTAGTTAGGTTTTGGATGTAGTTTCTAGAG
The DNA here is from genome assembly GCF_000816755.2 of Arachis ipaensis. NCBI lineage: Eukaryota > Viridiplantae > Streptophyta > Magnoliopsida > Fabales > Fabaceae > Arachis > Arachis ipaensis. The sequence continues at coordinate 72,000,477 of NC_029786.2, forward strand.
AGAGAGGCTCTCTCTTCTCTCTAGGTTTTAGGATTTCTCTTAGTTTTAGGTTTATTTCTTCTCAATTCCAGGTTCAATATTCCTTTAATTTAGTTTCTCTTCTACTTTTAATTGTCTTAGCATTCTAGTTTATTTATCTTTCCAATTGAATTTATGAACTTTTCATGTTAGATTTGATTTTCCCATTTAATGCAATTTGAGGTATTTCATATTTATGAGTGCTTTCTTTATTTGTTATCATTGATGCTTGCAATTGATTGTTTCTCTCTCTTCTCTCTAGGTTTTAGGATTTCTCTTAGTTTTAGGTTTATTTCTTCTCAATTCCAGGTTCAATATTCCTTTAATTTAGTTTCTCTTCTACTTTTAATTGTCTTAGCATTCTAGTTTATTTATCTTTCCAATTGAATTTATGAACTTTTCATGTTAGATTTGATTTTCCCATTTAATGCAATTTGAGGTATTTCATATTTATGAGTGCTTTCTTTATTTGTTATCATTGATGCTTGCAATTGATTGTTTAGATTTTACATTCCCTATTACTTTTCTATGTTCTTATGTTATGCCATCCAAGTGTTTGATAAAATGCTTGGGAGAGTTTTAAGTTAGATTTTTATGTTCTTGGCTTTGGTTGAGTAATTAGAAACTCTTGAGTTATCAAACTCCTTTGATGATTGATAATTGAAAGTTGCTGGTTGATTTGGACCCCTCTAAAGCTAGTCTTTCCTTAGGAGTTGACTAGGACTTGAGGAATCAAATT
>NC_029786.2:72001511-72033282 GCF_000816755.2 Arachis ipaensis
CTTCAAGCCGACAATCTCCGTGGGATCGACCCTTACTCACGTAAGGTTTATTACTTGGACGACCCAGTGCACTTGCTGGTTAGTTGTGCGAAGTTGTGACAAAGAACTAAGATTATGAACGTGCGTATTAAGTTTTTAGCGCCGTTACCAAGGAATGAACCGTCACGATTTCTGCGCACCACATATGCTTATGAGCCACCTCCTCACCATAACTTTGAACCACCCTACTCACAAGCTCCTTTTTACCATTCGCCTCCATATGACCCCAGTTCATATCCACCTAACCAACCACCATATGAGCCAAATGAACCATACATAGAACCACCACAATTCCAACCCAATTATTACCAAGAACCACCACCTCCATATCCCTATCACAATGAACCACCCTCCTATTATGAACCCTTTCTCCAAAATAATGAACCCTCCTATCCACCCCAACCTCCACTGGATGACAACATCCTTAATGTTATTCACCAAAGGCAATTAGAGCTTCAAACCACACTTACCTCTGCTTTCACTGGTCTCACCTCTACTCTCCAAACTCTTATGTCCCGTGTGGATGCATAAATACTTCAAAAGAAGCACGAGGAGGCCCAAAATGTGAAAGTAGAGATCCGTGAAGATGAAGGAGTAGCTGAAGAACTGGTGAGGGAAAACATTAAGGAGGAGTTTGATTTTGTATTAGAATAATTGGAGGAAGCCGTAATTATCGAAGAAGAAGAAGTCGCTGAAGTCCTAGGAGATGCTGAACCTCCATGGGAATCGAGAGTCCTAGAGAATTCCACCAAGAAGTTTGAATTTGATGTTGAGGAGGATAGTGCACGACCTCCAATGCATGTTACTTATGAAGAATTGGACAGAATAGATCGAGTAGCAGAGTCCCTTGGTGATGATGATCATGAATCAAGCCCTCCTAATGATGAACTTGCATCCGCAATTGAACCCCTTGAGTTTGAAGAACTTTCTTCAAGTGAATATGAAGATGACGTGGAGGTAGACTTTTCTCAACTTCAACTTATGACTTGAGTGATGGGGAAGAATTAGAAGATTTTGATCAGGGCGCAGTTGAAGTTGACAAGGTTTGCAAGGAGATGGAAGTTGTCAAGGAAGAGCACAAGGGAATGGCGCTTGAATTCACCTTGCCAAAGCTGTTGGAGACCTCTCCCCCAAGGCCATTACCATCCAATACAACATTCAAGTGGGTAAAATTTATATCCCTCTGCTTTCTCATTCCACTTAAATATGGTTTACTTGAGATAGATGGTCAACTTAGAGCTCTTTGTGGCTTTAAGAGTACGAGGGAGATGGTTAGTGGTAGGAGTCGTCCTGCAAGGTTCAATATGGTTGCACGCTCTAAGTTGAGGTGCAAGGATTGGTGTAGAGCTCGATTGAATGGGTCTAGGAAGTCATTTGGATGTCTCAGTGAGAATTCCAATTGCTCACCACCCAAGTGGAAAAATGATGATCAACAAGAAGACGGGTGCAAAAGCAAGGTTTGGGACCCCGGAATTCATTCCAACAATCAGCACTCTTGGGGCCTTGTCACTTGCTTTGACTTGCTTGAAGGCTTTATACGCCTAGTTTGGGATCCCAGAGGCTATTGGAATTGCAAACATTGGTGGAGATTCCTGGACGAGTTCAAGCACAAGCCACCATGATAAGGAGCTCACCAAATGTCCAACTTAAGGACGTAAAAGCAAAGTGCTAGGTGAAAGACAACCCACCATGGTATAATCGTTCCTCTTTATTCTTAGTCTTATTTTATTTTATTTTTATTAGTGTTCATTCATAATTTCTGCATTATCATCTGCATTCTGTATTTTTGCATTCTGCATATAAAAAAGAAAACACGCACACGACGCGCAGGCGTCGCTGACGCGTACGCGTCATATGTGCCTGCGTGAAATAAATGAATTGAACAGAAAGTTAGGCTGGAGTGGTGCTGGACATGTGCCTTGCGCACAAGCAAGTCCACGCGTACGCGTCGTTTGCGATTTCAGCCCATCACGCGGACGTGTCCTTGACGCGCACGCATGACCATGTAAAATCGGCGTAAAAGGTGTTTGGCCAGAAAGTTATGATGGTATGGGGCTGGAACGGTGCTGGGAGCACAAGCCCCATCACGCGTACGCGTCCCTGACGCGTGTGCATCGTTTTCCCATCCTGGCCGTCCACGCGTACGCGTCCCTGACGCGCACGCGTCATATGCAATTTTGGCTCTCGTGCGTATCTGAACAGAGAGTTGTGCGTGCGCGGGGCTGACCTCGCGCTATTCGCACAACCAACATCACGCGTACGCGTCGCTTGAAATTCACACGATCCACGCGTACGCGTGCCTTACGCGTACGCGTCGCATGCGACGCCCAATTAAACCACCTCAGCGCTAGATTTTAAATCACCCTCCTCTAATCTTAATTCTTTTCAATCCTAATTATTTCTTTCTTTTTCTTTCTCTCTTCTTCCTTATTCTTTCTTACTTTCTATTACCTTCTTCCTTCCTTCTTCATTTTCTTCATCAGGTTTCTTTTCTTCTTCCCCTTTTACTCTTTCATTATTACTTTAATTTATGTTTCTTTCTTCTTTATTTTTCTTTTAGTTTCATTATCCATGGTTTCTTTTTCTTTTCTTTTTCATGTATTCTTATGTTGTTATTGGAGTTTTACTTGGGGATTGCCTTATGATAAACCACTATTTTATGGTTTATGTTGTGCTCAATTGAGTAGTTTTTATCAATTCTTTACTCACTTATTCATATAATTTGCATGGTTTTACAATTCCTTCCTGATTTTGTGATATAGTTGAAAACATGTTTCCTAGGCCTTTAAACTGTCAATTTTAATTATCCTTTATTACTATTTGATGTCGTGATCTGTGTGTTAAGTGTTTTCAGGCTATATAGGGCAGGAATGGCTTAGAGGATAGACAGGAAACATGCAAAAGTGGAAGGAACGCGAGAAAATGAAGTTTTGAGAAGCTGACAGCGACGCGCACGCATGGGCGACGCGCACGCATGCCTAGCGCAGAAGACGAGTGACGCGTACGCGTGACCGACGCGTATGCGTGACAAGGAATTTCGCCAAACGACACGCACGCGTGACCTACGCGTACGCGAGACATGCGCCACGTGCAGAAAGTTGCAGAAAGTACTGGGGGCGATTTCTGCGCTCCTTTTGGCCCAGTTCCAAGCCCGAAAAACATAGAATAGAAGCTGCAGAATGGGGGAAACACAAAAGGAGAAAATTCATTCACATTAGTTAGGTGTAGTTTCTAGTTTCTAGAGAGAGAGGCTCTCTCTTCTCTCTAGGTTTTAGGATTTCTCTTAGTTTTAGGTTTATTTCTTCTCAATTCCAGATTCCTTTAAAGTTTCTCTTCTACTTTTAATTGTCTTAGCATTCTAGTTTATTTATCTTTCCAATTGAATTTATGAACTTTTCATGTTAGATTTGATTTTCCCATTTAATGCAATTTGAGGTATTTCATATTTATGAGTGCTTTCTTTATTTGTTATCATTGATGCTTGCAATTGATTGTTTAGATTTTACATTCCCTATTACTTTTCTATGTTCTTATGTTATGGCATCCAAGTGTTTGATAAAATGCTTGGGAGAGTTTTATGTTAGATTTTTATGTTCTTGGCTTTGGTTGAGTAATTGGAGACTCTTGAGTTTTCAAACTCCTTTGTTGATTGATAATTGAAAGTTGCTGGTTGATTTGGATCCCTCTAAAGCTAGTCTTTCCGTAGGAGTTGACTAGGACTTGAGGAATCAAATTGATTAGTCCGCTTGACTTTCCTTTATTCGGTAAGGGTTAACTAAGTGGGAGCAATGAACAATTCTCATCACAATTGATAAGGATAACTAGGATAGGGCGTCTAGTTTACATACCTTGCCAAGAGCTTTTCTAGTTGTTAATTTACCTTCTTGCAATTTACTTTTCTTGTTCCTTATTCAAAAACCCAAAAAGATAATTCTCATAACCAATAATAAATACACCTCCCTGCAATTCCTTGAGAGACGACCCGAGGTTTAAATACTTCCGTTTATTTTTATTGGGTTTGCTTTAGTGACAAACAAGTTTTTGTACGAAAGGATTCTTTGTTGGTTTAGAAATTATGCTTACAACGTGATTACTTTCGTGAATTTCTTTACTAGCAAAAATCCGTTCATCAAAATGGCGCCGTTGCCGGGGAATCGCAAACGTATGCCTTATTATTGGTTATTGTAAATATTTGCTTTTTGCTTATTTGTTAGTTTTTGTTAGTTTTAGGACTTAGTTGCTTATTTTTATTCGTTTTTATTTTTATTTGTTACTATGAATTCTCACCCATTCGGCTATGAGTTTAGTTCAAATTATGTTGCAGGGAATGGACGCTATAATGAGAACATGCATCAAGGTCGGAATAATCAAAGATGGGAGGAGCCACGAGGATTTGATCAACCCTTTCAGCAACAACCTCCTCCAAGGTGCCATGGGCAACGACCATTCTACGATGCATCCCAAGACAATAGTTATGGTGGACCCTTTCGTGACAACCAACCTCCACCGAATTACTATGGTCAAGAGCCATTCTAGGGTGCGTACCAAGATGATGGATATGGTGGACCCCCTTGTAGTTACCAACGAGCCCCACCATATGCCTATGAACCCCCTCCTCAACAGAACTTTGAACTACCACACTCACAAGCCCCTTTCTACCATTCACCTCCATATGACCCCAACCCTTATCCACCACACCAACCACCATACGAACCATATGAACCATATCCAAAACCACCACCTCAATATTCACCATCTCCATACCCTTACCAAGAAGAACCACCTTCCTATTATAAATCCTTTCTCCAAAATAATGAACCCTCCTATCCACCCCAACCTCCACTAGATGACGACATCCATAATGTTATTCGCCAAAGGCAATTAGAGCTTCAAACCACACTTACCTCTACTTTCACTGGTCTAACCTCTACCCTCCAAACTCTTATATCCCGTATAGATGCATCAATCTAAGAGCAACATGATCCCAATCATGCTATTGACATGGAACAAGAGAGAAGGGATCGGCTCGAAGATGAAGAAGTTGCTGAAAAATTGGTAAGGGAAGACGCTAAGGAGGAGTTTGATTTTGTATTAGAGCAATTGGAGGAAGCCGTAATGATTGAAGAAGAAGAAGTGGTTGAAAATCTATGAGATGCTGAACCTCCATGGGAATCGAGAGTTGAAGAGAATTTCGTAAAAAATTTTGAAATTGATGCTGAGGAGGGTGTACAACCTCCAAGGCATATCATGGTTGAAAACTTTGAAGGGGATGATCAAGAGATGGATTTAATCATTGATGAATTCTTATCTACAATTGAATCCTCTCCCATTGGACTTGACATGGAGATTAAAGCAGAAAAGGCACAAACCTCCCATGCCCTTGGTAAGCAATGAAGAAGAGATTGAATTGGAAGAAAGCTACCAAGAGGAAGAGGTTGAAATTGAAGAAGCTTGCAAAGAGGTGGAAGTTGTCAAGGAAGAGCACAAGGGAACGGAGCTTGAATTCACCTTGCCAAAGCTGTGGAGACCTCTCCCCCAAGGCCATTACCATCCAATACAATATTCAAGTGGATAAAATTCATATCCCTTAGCTTTCTCATTCCACTTGAATATGGTTTACTTGAGAAAGATGGTCAACTTAGAGCTCTTTGTGGCTTTAAGAGTAAGAGGGAGATGGTTAGTGGTAGGAGTCGTCCTGCAAGGTTCAATATGGTTGCACGCTCCAAGTTGAGGTGCAAGGATTGGTGTAGAGCTCGATTGAATGGGTCTAGGAAGTCGTTTGGATGTCTCAGTGAGAATTCCGATTGCTCACCACCCAAGTGGAAAAATGATGATCAACTAGAAGACGGATGCAAAAGTAAGGTTTGGGACCCCGGAATTCATTCTGACAATCAGCACTCTTGGAACCTTGTCACTTGCTGTGACTTGCTTGATGGTTTTATGTGCCTAGTTGGGACCCCAGAGGCTATTGGAATTACAAACACTGGTGGGGATTCCTGGATGAGTTCAAGCATAAGCCACCATGACAAGGAGCTCACCAATTGTCCAACTTAAGGACTTTAACTAAAAGTGCTAGGTGGGAAACAACCCACCATGGTATATTCTTTCCTTTTTGTTCTTAGTTTTATTTTATTTTATTCTTGTTCATTCATAATTTCTGCACAGTCATCTACATTCTGCATTTTTCATCCTGCATATAAAAAAAAAGCGAACGACGCGTAAGGGTCGATGACGCTGACGCGTCCCATGCAAGTTCGCAGTATTTATAAATGGGGCAGAGAGTTGAGATGGAGACGCGTGGGAGGGGTGCGTAGCGCACAAGCCACCCCACGCGTATGCGTCCCCTGCAAATTTTCAACCCACGCGTAAACGTCAGTGACGCGTATGCGTGGGCATACAAATCGGCGTCAATAGCAAATTGAACAGAGAGTTGGGCTGCCACTGTGTCAGAGTCGCGCGAGTAGTCACGCGTACGCGTGATCGACGCTCGCGCGTCAGTGGTCATTCTTGGCCACCCACGCGCACGCGTGGGTGACGCTCACGCGTGGGTGACGCTCACGCGTCGAAGGGCCTACGCGTGATGAACGCGTGCGCGTCGCACCTGTTTTTAAATTCTTACTTCTTTCTTCTCTCCTTTCTCATTCCTTCTTCCTCCTTTCTTACTTTCTTCTTCTTCATCTCTTTAACTTCTCATCCTTATTCACTTTCATTCTATTTTACTTAATTTATTTGTATATTTTCATTCATTGCATTTTTAATTCCGTGCCTGTTTTTCTTCTTTTCTACGTTTATTATTTTTCCATTGGTGTTAAATGTTCTTATTCCACTGTTGTATCTTTTCTGGTATTATTTTGGTGCTTAGTGACTTGTTTTACACTGTTGGATGATATTATTTATCTGTCAATGCCAATCTTTTATGATACCTGTATTTCTTTTGCATTGACATGAATTTATATTGTCTTTCATTATCTACTATCTCTTCTTCTTTGTTACAATTTTTGCACTATTGATATGCCATGTGCTTCTACTGTTTTCTCACTTGCATGTTGTAGATACCATGTACTTGAGACTCTCGTTGTTTGGCATTAACCCACCCATATTTTCTTTGTTTTCTATCTTTGTTTTTGGGTTACTTTTCTTCCCTTTTTCTTTCAAGATGGCCACCAGGAAGGGAAACAAAAAACTTTTACATGAGGCGACAGACAAGGCCATCTGCACAATCTTTGGAGAAACGCATCAGTTGGAGCAACCCATCCACTTGAACATCTTAGCATCCACCGAGGACGGTACAATCTTTAAGTGTGGGGAGGTCGACACCGACTTCCGTGGGTTAGTTAGTTCCTATTTCAACACCAATGTTTAATTTTCTATGTTAATTTAGTTGTTGCATTTTCATGTTTGATTGCATGTTTGTTGATTTTGTGCATGTTCTTCTACCACAACTTAGTTAAAGTAATAAATTTCTTTTCAAGACTCTATTTTATAATATTTCACTAATTTAAATTAAAACTTTTTTGTTAAACTTGTTGAAGACTGTAATTTGGAACATGAGATTTAAGCTTAATTACATGGTTATATTATTTAACCATAATATTTTATTCTTGTGTATTTTCTTCTCTATGACTGCAATCTATATTTTGTTCTATTCTATATGTCTATTGTTTAGTATATTTACATGCTTACATATGATTGAGGCCATCATTTATTATTAGCTCACTTATCCCAAATAGCCTACCCTTTCAATCACCTTTGTTTGCCACCTTGAGCCTTTTAATCCCCGTTTGTTCTATATTTTACCACATCACTAGCCTTAAGCAGAAAAATAATTAATTACCCCAATTGAATCTTTGGTTAGCTTAAGATAGAGATTGTGTGTCAATTAAGTGTGGGGAACTAAGGGAACTTAGGTTGATGAAAGTGTATAGTGTTTCATTGAGAAAATATTGGGAATTTGGGTACCTACTCATGTGAGACCAGAAAAATTAATAATCCATGTGCATCGATATGTTATGTGAATAAATAAATAAATAAATAAATAAATAAATAAATAAACAAAGGGGACAAAATTACCCAAATGTTAAGTTTAATAAAAGATTAATGCATATGTGATAAAATTAAAGAAAAGTTGATGCATGAGTATGTGATGCAAAAAGTGGAAATTCTGGGTAGCTAGGCATGATTTTGAAATTACATAGAGTGTGTGTGTATGTTAGGTGAAAGCTTAGGCTAGTCAAAGATTCATATTATAGCTCACTTGGCCACACATATATCATCACCCTTACCTTAGCCCCATTATAACCTTGAAAAGACCTCATGATGTTTGCATTAGTATACTAAATTTTTGTTGATTGGTTAGATGAAGAACAAAGTTTAGAAAGCATGACTAGAGAAGAGTAGAGTGATTAACCCTAGACACTTGAGAGATTAGAGTGCATATACACTACCAGTGAGGGTTCAATGCTTTCATGAGCTGTCTTCCTACAAGTTCCCTGCTTTCATGAGCTGTCTTCCTATAAGTTTACTTGTCTTTTACTGTATGATTTAAAATTAGTGGAATCTGATTTGTTTTTGTCTTGGGAACCTATTCACTTTTTAACCAAGTAGACAGAATAATCCTAGCATATAGTTGCATTCATATGTTCCATCTCATGAGTCTTACTTTCCTCCATTCATTCTGTGTATCTCCTTGAGCTTAGCATGAGGACATGCTAATGTTTAAGTGTGGGGAGATTGATAAATCACTATTTTATGGTTTATGTTGTGCTCAATTGAGTGGTTTTTATCAATTCTTTACTCACTTATTCATATAATTTGCATGGTTTTACAATTCTTTCCTGCTTTTGTGATATAGTTGAAAACATGTTTCCTAGGCCTTTAAACTGTCAATTTTAATTATCCTTTATTACCATTTGATGCTGTGATCTGTGTGTTAAGTGTTTTCAGGCTATATAGCGCAGGAATGGCTTAGAGGATGGAAAGAAAACATGCAAAAGTGGAAGGAACGCGAGAAAATGAAGTTTTGAGAAGCTGGTAGCGACGCGCACGCATGGGCGACGCACACGCGTGCCTAGCGCAGAAGACGAGCGACGCGTACGCGTGACCGACGCGTACGCGTGACAAGGAATTTCGCCAAACGACGCGCACGCTGATGGGTTGAAAACGGATTTCCAACACCTAAACTCACCGGCAAGTGTACCGGGTCGCATCAAGTAGTAAAACTCACTTAGAGTGAGGTCGATCCCACAGGGATTGATGGATCAAGAAACTTTAGTGGGTGATTAATTTAGTCAAGCTAACATTGGTGAGTGATAATTGATGCAGCAGAAAGTAAATGACAAGAAAATTTAAAGTGTAGAAAGTAAATTGGATAGAAACTTAAAGAGCAAGAAATGTAAATTGCAGAAACTTAAATGACAAAAAATGTAAATTGCAGTGAATGTAAAGGGGAGTGGGTGTTGGAAATTAAAGAAAGCAATTGATCAAGCAACTGGAAATTTAAATTGCAGGAGGAATAAAGGAAATTGGATGCTAGGAATTAAAACAGAATTGAAATTAGGAAGTGCAGAAGAATTAAATTGCTTGAAAGTAAATTGAGTTGGGTGCTGGGAATTAAAATTCAACAAGAAAGAGTAAAGTGCAATCAATCAGAGAGCTAGAATATGAAATGGGATGCAGCAGATCTCAAACAGAAAAGAAAAATTGCTTGAAGAAGCAAAACAGCAAGAAAACTTAACTCTATTGTGAAATCTAAAAGGACAAGTGAAGATCTCTGGGAATCAATGAGACTAGAAAACAGGTCTAGATCTCAATTCCTTCCTTGATCCAATAGTAAACAACTTTCAGAAGAAAAGAAGATGAAGGCAGTAAAGGAAACTCAGATTAAATTTTCAATTCACTAAGATTATGCAGAAGAAGAACAAAGAGATTTCAAATTGAGATTTGAAACAGAATTCCTTCAAATCTCAATCCAAAATTCCAAAACTGAAAGTAGAATTTCAGAAGTAAAATCAAAGAGAAGAGAGCTCTCTATTCTACTTGCTCCCTAATGGAGCCAGCCTCCTAATGAATTGAAACAGATGCCTTTTTATAGGCTTAAAATGAAAAATGAAAATGAAATTCTAAACAAACTACAATTAAAATCAATTTCTAAGCTAATTGATCCTTGTGCCTTTGAGTGATGATAATGGGCTTAGCTTGCTTTGGATTTGAGGAAGAATGGATCTGGATGGCCTTGGTTCAATTGGTGAAGAATTGAATTTAAAATGGAATTTTTATTGAATTTCGGCCCATGGGTGTTGCTCCCAGGGCAAGGCTCGGCTCTCACCAAGAGCGCAGCATTGGTGCTGCTTTGGCCGTGTCAATTTTGGTGTGGCCCCGATAAAGCTCTTGGCACCAACCGAGCTTTGAAATTTTGCCTTGCTTCCTTGGCCTTGAATAGCGCTCGGTTGGTATGGAGAGCGTAGCTTTCCCCTTTGTCTTTAGTGAACCCCAGCTTCGAACCTTGGTGGGTGCACTTCAGCACAAATTTTATTTGTGAACCGAACAAGGATAGTGCTTCTCTTGGGTGCAAGTTCCTTAGTTCGAATCTTGCTGGAAGCATTTTGTGCATTTTTTTCTTGGAGAGTTGTAGTGCTCCTTTGCTTTAGAATGAGGCTCTGACGATCGGATTTCTATCGGTAAAGAATAAGAGTGATCGCGTTGTAAGTATAGATTCTAAACCAACAGAAAATTCTTTCGTACAAACGTTTTATTTGTCACTTAAGCAAACCCAATAAAATTGATAACTGAAGTATTTAAACCTCAGGTCGTCTTCTCAAGGAATTGCAGGGAGGTATGATTTATTATTAACTATGAAAAAGGTAGAATTTTGGGTTTTTAATGTATAAGATAAAAAGCAAGAATAGTAAATGGCAAGAAAGTAAATTGTAAAGAATTAATTTAAATAAATAATAAAACTCTTGGTAAGGTATAAGAACTGGAAGTCCTATCCTAGTTATCCTTATCAATTGTGATGAGAATTGAATTTTTCTCCCACTTTGTTAACCTCTAACTATGAAGGTAAGTTAAGTGGATGAATTAATTTGAATCCTCAAGTCATAGTCTTTCCTTGGGAAAGGCTAGAGTTATTGGAACTTGAATTAATTCTTGAAGAATTCCAATTTTCAGTCAACACCTCGAGTTTGATAACTCAAGCGTCACCAATTATTTAACCAAAGCCAAAAGGGAAAATTCTAAATTAAATTGAAGACATCATAAATGGAATAAAGCAATCATAAATCTGAAACACATCAAACTACGTTTAAACACAAATTCAAATCTAACATGGAAAGGTCTATAAGCTAAATTGGGAAAATAAATAAAAGGAACATTGAACCTGTGATGAAGAAGAAATAATCCTAAATCCTAAAACTAAATCCTAAGAGAGATGAGAGAACCTCTCCCTCTAAAAACTACATCTAAAACTAAAAATTATGAATTATGAGCTGATGATTGTAAATGGATGCATTCTCCCACTTTATAGCCTCTAATCTGTGTTTTCTGGGTCGAGAACTGGGTCAGAAACAACCCAGAATTCGCTGGTTTCGAATTCAAACACGCTGGTTTTTTTTGCCACTGCAATGCGTCCGCGTAGATCACGCGTTCGCGTCACTTATCGTCAGGGCACTATGACAAATTATATATCAAATCGAAGCCCCAGATGTTAGCTTTCTAATGCAACTGAAACGGCATCATTTAAACCTCTGTAGCTAAAGTTATAGCCATTTGAGTGCGAAGAGGTCATGCTGACAGCTTTGCAGTTCCTTCAACTTCTTGTATTCCTTCCATTTTTGCATGCTTCCTTTCCATCCTCTAAGCCATTCCTGCCCTATAAACTCTGAAATCACTTAACACACATATCAAGACATCTAATGGTAATAAGAGAGGATTAATAATAAGAAATTTAAAGGCCAAAGAAGCATGTTTTCAATCATAGCACAAAAATCAGGAAGGAAAACGTAAAACATGCGAATAGTATGAATAAATGGGTAAAGAGTTGATAAAAACCACTCTATTGAGCACAAGATAAATCATAAAAAAGTGGTTTATCAACCTCCCCACACTTAAACATTAGCATGTCCTCATGCTAAACTCAAGAGAAGCTATAAAGGAGTGAAGAGGAATGGTAAAATGTATGAAATGCAACCTATCTATATTAATGCAACTACATGAAAAATGTTTCTAAAAGACAAGTAAACTTGTAAGAAGATAGCTCATGAAAGCAGGGAACATAGAATCGAGCATCGAACCCTTACTGGAAGTGTATGCACTCTAATCACTCAAGTGTCTTAGGTTCGATTCTCTCAATTCTCTACTAACCTTGCTTTCTAAGGCTTGCTCTTCATCTAACAATCAACATAAATTTAATGCACAGATACACATATCAAGAGGTCTTTTATGGGTTGTAATGGGGTTAGGGTCAAGGTAGGATTGTATTTGGCCAAGTGGACTAAAATCTAAATCTTTAATTAACTTAAACTTTTCACCACTTTCTTTGGGGCATTTTGTCCCCTTTTTGCTTAATTGCTCTTTTTTCTTTTCTTTTTCTCTCTTCTTTATATATATATATATATATATATATATATTATTTTCTTTTATTTTTTTCAATGCATATGATTAAATTATTGGATGCATGAATCATGTCCTAAATATTTTTTTCACATTTTCAGAAAATTCTAACATACTCAATTCTCAAACCAAATGTTTCCAAATTGACTTCCCCACACTTAATTCATGAGCACTCTCACTAGTCTAAGCTAACAAAGGATTCAAATTAAGGACATTATTGTTTTCCGCTTAGAGTTAATGATGTGCTAAAGTAAAGAACAAAGGGGTATAAAAGGCTCAACATTGGTTTGCAAAGAATAATGAAAGGGTAAGGCCATATGGGTATGTAAGCTCAGTGAAACAAAGGCCTCAATCATGTAAGTGTATGCATACATCAAACCATGGAAATATAGAATTAAGCAAGACAAAGATAACAATTTTAGAGAGAAAAATACACACCAAAAATAAAATATTGGTTGGTAAAATGCAACCAATTCAAATAGGCTCAAAAAAATCTCACAGGTTTTGTGTGTTCGAGCTCTGAACCATGTTCCAGTATAATATTTCTTCAAACAAGTGTAACATTAAATTTTATTCAAATTAGTGAAATGCTCTAAAAGTTTTGTGAAAAAGAAAATTTTTTTTTTAACCAAGTGGTAAAATATGCACAAAATCAAACAAATATACAATCAAATTTGTAAATGCAACAACTAACAAGGAAAATAAACCATTGGTGTTGAGATAGAAGAGTAACTAACCCATGGAGATCGGTATCGACCTCCCCACACTTAAAGATTGCACCGTCCTCGGTGCATGCTAAGATGTACAAGTGGACGGGTTGCTTCAACTTACGCTTTTCTCATCAAGAAATGTGCGTAGGAACTTGTTTGTCTTTCCCATATAAATGTCTTCCGGTTTTCTTCCTGGTGGCCATCCTGAAAGAAAAAGGGAAGAAAAGTAACCCAAATTAAAGATAAAAAATAAATAAAACATGGGTTGGTTAATGCCAAATAATGAGGGTCTCAATTACATGGTAGCTACAACATGCAAGTGAGAAAACAGTAGAAGTACATGGCAAATCAAGAGTGCAAAAATTTGCAACAATAGGGAAGAGAGTGTGGGTAAGGAGAGATAATATAAATTAATGTCAATGTAAAAGTAATACAGGTATAAAAGATTGGCATTGATTTAAATAATATTACCTAACCAGAATAAAACAAGTCACTAAGCACCCAAAATAATTCAAGAGAAGATGCAACAGTTAAATCAGAAAATTTTAACACCAAAGGAAAAATAATGAATTTAGAAAAGAAAATAAAAATATGCACAAAATTAAGATGCAATGAATGAAATAGGCAAATAAATTAAGTAAAATAAAATGAAAGATAAGAAAAATGAGAGGGGAAAGAACGGAAGAAGAAGTAAGTAAGAAAGGAGGGAGGAAAAATTAGGATTGGGGAAGAAAAGATAAGATTTTTGGCGCTGATTTGGATAAGTTGTGCGGCGCAGGCGACGCGGACGCGTGAGTGACGCGGTCGCGTGGTGCGCGATAAGGTCAGGTGACGCGGATGCGTGGGTCACGCGATCGCGTGGCCTTATTTGTGCGATTGGCATGAGTGCAGCCTCGCGTTCGTGCAACTCTTTGTTCGAAACTCTTTTTGCCAAATTTCTGGGTGACGCAGTCGCGTGGTTGACGCGATCGCGTGGATGGCTATACTCTGAAAAATGACACAGACGCGTGGGGCACGCGTTCGCGTGAGTGGGCTTGTGCTTCCAGCATGGGTCCAGCCCCATTCCATCCCAACATACTGTCATACAACTATTTACGTCGATTTTACAGGGCCACGCGTTCGCGTGGGTGACGCGGACGCGTGGGGAGGCTATTTTTCAAATGACGCGGCCCCGTGGGCGACGCGGTCGCGTGATCATATTTGTACCTAAGGCACGCCTCCAGCCACGCTTTCGCGTGACTCTCTGTTCACTTTTCTTTTCTTCCAAACGCACTAGTGACGCGGACGCGTCAGTGACGCTTACGCATCGCGTGCGATTTTTTTTTTACGTTTTTAAATGCAAAATGCAGAATGCAATGCTAATATGAATGTTATGCAAAACTCCAGGTTCAATACAATAAAATGAAATAAAACTCGAAAACAAATAAAACTAAATAAAAATGAAAAAGGAACGATCATACCATGGTGGGTTGTCTCCCACCTAGCACTTTTAGTTAAATT
Source organism: Arachis ipaensis (assembly GCF_000816755.2). Taxonomy (NCBI): domain Eukaryota; kingdom Viridiplantae; phylum Streptophyta; class Magnoliopsida; order Fabales; family Fabaceae; genus Arachis; species Arachis ipaensis. The sequence continues at coordinate 72,016,367 of NC_029786.2, forward strand.
CCTTAAGTTGGACATTTGGGGAGTCCTTTGTTATGGTGGCTTGTGCTTGAACTCATCCAGGAATCTCCACCAATGTTTGTACTTCCAATGGCCTCCGGGATCCCAAACTAGGCACGTAAAGCCTTTGAGCAGCTTCAAACAGATTTTTAGGCTCCCGGGGTGTTGGATGTCAGAACAGATTCCAGGATCCCAAACCTTGCTATTGCACCCGTCTTCTTGTTGATCATCATGATTCCATCCGGGTGGCAAGCAATCTGAATTCTCACTAAAGCGGCCAACCAACTTCCTAGACCCATTCAGTTGAGCTTTACACCAACCTTTGCATTTAAACTTTGAGTATGCAACCATGTTGAACCTTGTTTGACAACTCCAACCACTAACCATCTTCCTCTTACTCTTAATGCCACAAAGAGCTCTAAGTTGACCATCCGTCTCCAGTAGCCTATATTCAAGTGGAATTAGAAAGCTAGGGGATATGAATTTTACCCACTTGAATGTTGTGAAGGATGATGGCAACTTAGGGGGAGGTATTTCTAATGAATTTGCAGGCTCCACTCCCTTGTGCTCTACTCTAACAACTTCCACCTCTTTGCAAGTTTCTTCAATATTAACCTCTTTTTCTTGGTAGCTTTCTTCCAATTTGATCTCTTCTTCATTGCTCACCAAGGGCATGGGCGGCTGTGCTTCATCTTCTTTAATTTCCATTTCTTGACCAACCTCTTCCAAGTCTTCAACTATGATATGCCTTGGAGGTTGTACACCCTCCTCAACATCAAATGCAACCATCTTGGAAGGAGGTTCTATGTCTTGACTTTCCCATGGAGGTTCAGCATCTCCCAAGTCTTCAACCCCTTCTTCTTCTTCAATAATTCTGGCTTCCTCCACTTGTTCCAGAATTCATGCTCCTTACTGTCCACTGGAGTTTCTAATGTCTCCTTCATGATACGTTATTCATTAGATTGTCCACATGAAGCCATGGGGGTTCCTTGAGTGTCCGAACGTCGGGAAGCTAATTGATTTATCGCTTGCTCCAATTGATGAAGGGTTGCATGAAATTGATCCACTGTTTCCTTGAGACGATCCGTTGATTCTTGTTCCGCTTGGGTATCATAAGTAGGACCATAAGGCTCTTGGATTGATGGATATGGATATGGTGCATATGGAGGTGGTGGTTCTTGGGAGTAATTGGGTTGGAATTGGGGTGGTTCTATATATGGTTCATAAGGTGGTTGGTATGGTGGATGAGGGTTAGGGTCATATGGAGGTGAATGGTGGAAAGAGGCTTGTGAGTATGGTGGTCCAAAGTCATGTTGAGGAGGGGGTTCATAGGCATATGGTGGTGGTTGTTGATAATCAAAAGAATGCTCATCATAGCCATTGCCTTGATATGCATCACAGAATGGTTGTTGATAGTCCATTGGAGGTGGTTGTTGCCATGAAGGTTGATCAAATCCTTGTGGCTCCTCCCATCTTTGATTGTTCCATCCTTGATGCATGTTCTCATTGTAATCTCTTTTTCCTACAACATAATTGTAACCAGACTCATAGCCAAAGGGGTGAGAGTTCATAGTAGCAACTAAAAATTAAAAACGAAAATAAAAACAAATTTAAAGTAAAAGGTTATTGAAATTTAAATTTTGAATTTGAAAATTAAATTTTAAAATTTGAAAATTTGAATTTTAAATTTTTTTGAAATTTGAATTTTGAAATTTGATTTTTGAAATAAGATAAGATAAGATTTTGAAAAGGATATGGTTTTTTGAAAAATATTTGAATTTTGAAATTTAAATTTTGAAATTTTAAATTTTGAAATTTGAGATTTGAATTTTAAATTTTTAAATTTGAGTTTTGAAAATTAAAATTTGAAATTTTGAAATTTGAATTTTAAATTTTGAATTTTTGAATTTAATGAGGAAAGAGAAAAACAATAAAATGACACCAAATTTAAAATTTTTAGATCAAAACGAAGAAAACAACTAAGAACAACTTGAAGGTCAAGATGAACACGAAGAACAACTTGAAGATCAAGATGAACACCAAGAACAAATTTTTTTTTTTTGAAAAATTTTTAATAACTAAATAAAAACCAATAACCTCTTAATTTACGAAAAAGCAAAAATAAAAACAAATAAACAAGCAAAAAGTAAATATTTACAATAACCAATAATAAGGCACACGTTTGTAATTCCCCGGCAACGGCGCCATTTTGACGATCGGATTTCTATCGGTAAAGAATAAGAGTGATCGCGTTGTAAGTATAGATTCTAAACCAACAGAAAATCCTTTCGTACAAACATTTTGTTTGTCACTTAAGCAAACCCAATAAAATTGATAACCGAAGTATTTAAACCTCGGGTCGTCTTCTCAAGGAATTGCAGGGAGGTATGACTTATTATTAACTATGAAAAAGGTAGAATTTTGGGTTTTTAATGTATAAGATAAAAAGCAAGAATAGTAAATGGCAAAAAAGTAAATTGTAAGGAATTAATTTAAATAAATAATAAAACTCTTGGCAAGGTATAAGAACTGGAAGTCCTATCCTAGTTATCCTTATCAATTGTGATGAGAATTGGATTTTTCTCCCACTTTGTTAACCTCTAACTATGAAGGTAAGTTAAGTGGATGAATTAATTTGAATCCTCAAGTCCTAGTCTTTCCTTGGGAAAGGCTAGAGTTATTGGAACTCGAATTAATTCTTGAAGAATTCCAATTTCCAGTCAACACCTCGAGTTTGATAACTCAAGTGTCACAAATTATTTAACCAAAGCCAAAAGGGAAAATTCTAAATTAAATTGAAGACATCATAAATGGAATAAAGCAATCATAAATCTGAAACACATCAAACTACGTTTAAACACAAATTCAAATCTAACATGGAAAGGTTTATAAGCTAAATTGGGAAAATAAATAAAAGGAACATTGAACCTGTGATGAAGAAGAAATAATCCTAAATCCTAAAACTAAATCCTAAGAGAGAGGAGAGAACCTCTCTCTCTAAAAATTACATCTAAAACTAAAAATTATGAATTATGAGCTGATGATTGTAAATGGATGCATTCTCCCACTTTATAGCCTCTAATCTGTGTTTTCTGGGCCGAGAACTGGGTCAGAAACAACCCAGAATTCGCTGGTTTCGAATTCAAACACGCTAGTTTTTTTCGCCACTACGATGTGTCCGTGTAGATCACGCGTTCGCGTCACTTATCGTTAAGGCAACTATGGCAAATTATATATCAAATCGAAGTCCCGGACGTTAGCTTTCCAACGCAACTAGAACCGCATCATTTGAACCTTCGTAGCTAAAGTTATAGCCGTTTGAGTGCAAAGAGGTCATGCTGACAGCTTTGCAATTCCTTCAACTTCTTGTATTCCTTCCATTTTTGTATGCTTCCTTTCCATCCTCTAAGCCATTCCTGCCTTATAAACTCTGAAATCACTTAACACACATATCAAGGCATCTAATGGTAATAAGAGAGGATTAATAATAAGAAATTTAAAGACCAAAGAAGCATGTTTTCAATCATAGCACAAAAATCAAGAAGAAAAACGTAAAACATGCGAATAGTATGAATAAATGGGTAAAGCGTTGATAAAAACCACTCTATTGAGCACAAGATAAACCATAAAATAGTGGTTTATCAGGCTCCCTCTTCGAGTCTTGGTGATTTCACTTTGGCTGATTTTTGCTTATTTTTAGTCCTTAAAGAAGTCTTTCACTCATATCTCAATTTCATGCCAAATATGGATTGCTATATATCGTTGGAAAGCTCTGAATGTCAGGTTTCCAATGCAACTAAAAGCACATCAATCAGACATCTGTAGCTCAAGTTATGGTCCTTTGAAGGAGGCATGGTCATGTTGTAAGCGCCCAAGTTTAACTTAGCGAAAATTTTGCTTCCAAACTCACTTTTTTGTACGGTAAAGCTAGGTTCTCCCCATGAACCGAGCTTTGAGTGCTGATTGCCAATCTCCTTTAATTTGGTCATGGGCCACGCTTTTAAAAGCGTGGCCTAAGGCTCCAAAGTGTGCTCCAACTTCAAAGTGTGTCCCAAAGCTCTTTTTTTTTTTCCTTTTTAGCTTATTTTGTGCTTCTTTGCTTTTTTTTTTTCTTCTTATTTCCTACAAGATTTATGAAATTAAAAGATCAAAGAAATATACCAATTAAGTACAAATGCATTCAATATTTAAGCACAAATCATCAATTTCTTGTATGAAAAATCATAGAAAAATATGACATGGTGACATGTCATCACACGCGTGACCTACGCATACACGTGACATGTGCCACGTGCAGAAAGTTGAAGAAAGCGCTGGGGGCGATTTCTGGGCTCCTTTTGGCCCAATTTCAAGCCCGAAAAACATAGTAAAGAAGCTGCAGAATGGGGGAAACACAAAAGGAGAAAATTCATTCACATTAGTTAGGTTTTAGGATTTCTCTTAGTTTTAGGTTTATTTCTTCTCAATTCCAGGTTCAATGTTCCTTTAATTTAGTTTCTCTTCTACTTTTAATTGTCTTAGCATTCTAGTTTATTTATCTTTTTCCAATTGAATTTATGAACTTTTCATGTTAGATTTGATTTTCCCATTTAATGCAATTTGAGGTATTTCATATTTATGAGTGCTTTCTTTATTTGTTATCATTGATGCTTGCAATTGATTGTTTAGATTTTACATTCCCTATTACTTTTCTATGTTCTTATGTTATGCCATCCAAGTGTTTGATAAAATGCTTGGGAGAGTTTTAAGTTAGATTTTTATGTTCTTGGCTTTGGTTGAGTAATTGGAGACTCTTGAGTTATCAAACTCCTTTGTTGATTGATAATTGAAAGTTGCTGGTTGATTTGGATCCCTCTAAAGCTAGTCCTTTTGTAGGAGTTGACTAGGACTTGAGGAATCAAATTGATTAGTCCACTTGACTTTTCTTTATTCGGTAAGGGTTAAGTAAGTGGGAGCAATGAACAATTCTTATCACAATTGATAAGGATAACTAGGATAGGACGTCTAGTTTTCATACCTTGCCAAGAGCTTTTCTAGTTGTTAATTTACCTTCTTGCAATTTACTTTTCTTGTTCCCTATTCAAAAACCCAAAAAGATAATTCTCATAACCAATAATAAATACACCTCCCTGCAATTCCTTGAGAGACGACCCGAGGTTTAAATACTTCGGTTTATTTTTATTGGGTTTGCTTTAGTGACAAACAAGTTTTTGTACGAAAGGATTATTTGTTGGTTTAGAAACAATGCTTACAACGTGATTACTTTCGTGAATTTCTTTACTTGCAAAAATCCGTTCGTCACCTTACTATACTGAAACTTGTGGATATTCTGAGGAGTGATTTGACAATTGTTATTTTAATTTGGCTCTCATATATATTTAGATTACATTATTTTCATTCCTACTTTAACTTGCTCACCAAATGTTTGTGAAAAAGCCTATGGCATCTTGAACTCTATTTTGTTTTACCCTTTTACTTGAATGCCTCTTTTTCACATTACTTGCACTCCACATGTATTTGGGATTAACATTCACAATTGTCATCATTACACATGCTCTTTAATTTGGCACATTTACTACTTGATGCTTGAGTTATGCTTCTCATGCCTATTACTTGCATGCTTTCACTATCTTGCATCTAATTATCATGACTTACCTTCTTACTCTTAATTGATGTCTTACCTACATGTTGTAGCTACCATGTATTTAAGCTATTACCTTTTCTTTGGCATTCATTATCACTTGAAATTTTCTCACTCTGGTTTTTAGTTCTCTATATTTAACATTCTTCCTCTTTCCTTCATCCTTAGGCATGGGTACCACAAAAGGAAAAGAGAAGGCCACTGACAAGACACCAGCGTGGAGAGGAACCAAGAGACCTCCAGCTAAGGCGCCTCCACCATCTACCATCGTCAAGCCGCAAACAAAGCGGGTGAAGAGGATCATCAAAATTGATGAGGCAGAAAAAGCATCAGTTGGAGCCACCCATCCACTTGCACATCTTAGCATGCACCGAGGACGGTGCTATCTTTAAGTGTGGGGATGTTGATACCGACTTCCGTGGGTTAGTTAGTCTCTTCTCCACACCAATGTTCTATTTTTTTTTAGTTCATGGTTGCATTTGCATGTTTGATTGCATGTTTTCTTGATTTCGTGCATCTTTTACCACTGCTTGGTTAAAGTAATGAGTTTCTTTTTTAAGACCCTATTTTATGATATTTCACTAATTTAAATTAAAAATTTTTGTTAAACTTGTTTGAGGATTGTAATTTGGAACATGAATTATAGCAAAGAACACACAACCCGTGAGTTTTTGAGCTTAATCATATGGTTACATTATTTAACCATGAATTTTTATTCTTGTGTGTTTTCTTTCTCTATGATTGCAATCTTTTCTTTGTTTCATTCTATATGTCCATTGTTTAGTGTATTTACATGCTTGCATATGATTGAGGCCATTATTTATTATTAGCTCACTTATCCCAAATAGCCTACCCTTTCAATCACCCTTGTTTGCCACCTTAAGCCTTTTAATCCCCGTTTGTTCTATATTTTATCACATCACTAGCCTTAAGCGAAAAAATAATTAATTATCCCAATTGAATCTTTGGTTAGCTTAAGATAGAGATTGTGTGTCGATTAAGTGTGGGGAACTGTGGGAACTTGGGTTGATGAAAGTGTACAGTATTTCATTGACAAAATTATGGGAATTTGGGTGCCTACTCATGTGAGACCAGAAAAATTAAAAATCTATGTGCATTGATATGTTATGTTTAATTTTATATTTTTAATAAAAAAAAAACTCAAACAAAAAATATTCAGATAAATAAATAAATAAATAAGGGGACAAAATTACCCCAATGTTAAGTTCAATAAAAGATCAATGCATATGTGATTAAACTAACGAAATATTTGGTACATGAGTATGTGATACAAAAGTGGGAATTTTGGGTAGCTAGGCATGATTTTGGAATTACATAGAGAGAGTGTGTGTTTAGGTGAAAGCTTAGGTTAATCAAAGATTCATATTTTAGCTCACTTGGCCATACATATATCCTCACCCTTACCTTAGACCCATTACAACCTTGAAAAGACCTCATGATGTTTGCATTGGTATACTAAATTTTTGTTGATTGGTTAGATGAAGAACAAAGTTTAGAAAGCATGACTAGAGAAGAGTAGAGTGGATTAACCCTAGACACTTAAGTGATTAGAGTGCATATACACTTCAAGTGAGGGTTTAATGCTTGATTCTATGTTCTCCACTTTCATGAGCTATCTTCTTACAAGTTTACTTGTCTTTTATTGTGTGATTTAAATTAGTGGAATCTGATTTGTTTTTGTCTTGGAAACTTATTTACTTTTTAACCAAGTAGACAGAATCATCTTAGCATATAGTTGCATTCATAGGTTGCATCTCATGAGTCTTACTTTCTCCCATTCATTCTTTATATCTCCTTGAGCTTAGCATGATGACATTCTAATGTTTATGTGTGGGGAGATTGATAAACCACTATTTTATGGTTTATCTTGTGCTCAATTCAGTGGTTTTTATCAAGCCTTTGCACACTTATTCATACAATTTGCATTATTTTACAATTCCTTCCCAATTTTACTCTATGATTGAAAACATACTTCTTTGGCCTTAAAATTTCTATGTTTAATCCTCTCTTTTATACCATTCGATGTCGTGATCCGTGTGTTGAGTGTTTTCAGGCTTTACAGGGCAGGAATGGCTTAGAGGATGGAAATGAAGCTTGCAAAAATAGAAAGAACACAAGAAACTAAGGAGCTGACCAGCAAAGAACGACGCGTGTGCGTACCTAACGTGTGTACGTGATTTGGAGAATTTCACAGCAACGTATGCGCATACCTGACGCGTACGCGTGAAAAGCGAAAAATCACAGCGACGCGTGCATATACCTGACAGGTACGCGTGACATGCGCTACCTACAAAAATCACAGAAAACAATACTTATCCCTTTATTTAATGATTAGTATACAATACAATACAATAGAATCTAACTCTAAGCATTCTATCAAACATTTGTACAGTATAAAATCTCAAACTATAGTATCCAACATTTATAGACTAATATAATACTTGCCTTGGTAGGATTGGCAACAAAAATGTGAGTGAGAAGATACCTACACTCTGAAGAAAGATGCACATAATCAGGTATAAAATATTGCACGCTCATTATTCTCTACCAACAAAGCAAGACTTTAAACTTTACAACTACTTTGTGCTATTAATCATCATGGAAGGAAAACTTGTAAGTTATGAATAAGACTGACCCTAATAGTCTTTCTGAAGTCTCTAGGATCTTCTGGATCTTCAAATGGATATGCTCCAACTAACATTACATACAGAGTCACCCCACATGACCAAACATCTGCAATCTGCATAATTACCAAATAGTTATCAAGACTAAAAATAATTTTAAAACGATTGGATGATGCTAAAAAAAAGTTAATTTCCTAATATTACTCTTTGCGAATTCCAAATAACTTTGAATACCTTTCCATCATACTTTTTTCAAGACAAAACCTCTGGAGCAATATATGCTGGTGTTCCAACTGTTGACTCAAGCTACAAATGCAGCAATGCTGACTGCGATTTTGTCATTCAATTTGCCATTGTATAAAAAGTCAAGCATTGCCATGAAAGCTTCTGCCGATACATCTCTGAGGTTATGCTTTCACTCATTCCATTTGTGAACATCTGGAAAAGTGATGAAATACTTTATATAGGGAACATACCAAAATGTGAAACACTATCACGCAAAACATATCAGTACCAAACATTAAATAAACATTGCATGCAGTAGGAGAAATTCAAATCCCATACAGATATAAGTTGAAATCCCTGTTTTTGTACAACATGCTTCCTTGCATTGCAATAACTCAAGGCACAATACATTGCATGTTGAAACAATTTATAATTGTATTGAGGAATTAATTGGTTGTTCTTACAAGTAAAAAAGATCCGTCCAATGGCATCCTAGTACTATAACAGTAGTGTATGTTGAGTACCTCTCATCTCTATGTTAAACATGATAATTCTCTTGATTACCTAAAAATGTTGGTTGTTTATTCAATCTGAAAATGTAAAAGAAAATATAGTAAAGAGATTTCAGGTCTAGTTCATTGTAAAAATAGTAAAATAATAAAAACTTAAAATGTAGGGAGAGTTTTAAAATTTTGCTAAAACTTCCTTTTGAGGTTTCTCTTGGATGTAATTAATTTTGGATTGAACTTCATTTGATCAAACTCTGTAATTTAATACTTCATTCATCTAAGTAGAACTTAATGCTAGTCAGGGGCATAAATCTTGCTGCATCAAATCTCCAAAATCCACCCTCATGAGTTTAATTCCCATGTCATATCATTGGCAGCTCAAGTTCAATAAAAAAAATATTATGAAATCGGCTCACCTTGGTAAATGGGACACTCCATAAACTAAGTACAACTTTGTGTGCTCGTGCAATAAGGTCATAATTCTTAATGTAGACATTTACATTGCTGTATTGGCCAGTTAACTTGAATTGTCTAAGTATCTCAGTGCTGATAGGAATGGAGGCCAAAGTCGAAGAATGCAGCTGAATGCACGGGTATGTTAACTCCACTATCTTGCTAGGATAGATAACTTATCATCTTGCTTAAGTCGTTTCATATTCTTCTCACATTGCTTCACCAGTGACATCACTTCAAATTGTAGGCTCAAAGCCCTCAGTGATCTAAGCTGATGATGCAAAATTTACATGACACAGACACAACACAACAACCTTGTGAATAGTAAAATACTAACAGTAGGAGTCTAGTCATTTCATATTCTTCTTACATTGCTTCACCAATGACATCACTTCAAATTGTAGGCTCAAAGCCCTCAGTGATCCAAGCTGATGCTGTAGAATCTACATGACACAGACACAACACAACAACCTTGTGAATAGTAAAATACTAACAGTAGGAGTCTAGCAAGAATAACACCCCAACTAAAATAAAAGTCGCCCGAGCCAAATAAAAGTAGAATAGTAGCCTAAACAACAGATTTATCAGTGAAAAAAATGTTTAATTACTCTATTGATCCCTATAGTTTCGCAAAATTTTCAATTAGGTCCCTATACTTTTTTCCTTTTCATTGGGTCCTTGCACCAATTTTTTTTTCAATTGAGTCCCTACACTTTTTTTCCCTTTTATTTGAGTCCATGCACCAATTTTTTTTAGTTGGGTCCCTATACAATTAATCCAATTACTACCAAGAGGGACCTAATTGAAAAAAAAATTAGTGCAGGGACCCAATTAAAAGAAAAAAAAGTATAGGGACCTAATTGAAAATTTCGCGAAACTATAGGGATGATAAGAAGAGAATTTATGCCAATTCGGAAAACTAGAAAAAGTAATTCTGTTGTGAGTATAGTGCAAACCGGCAATGGATCCTTTCAATCAAAGTTCAATTCAAGATAATGTCACAATTCAAACCAATTTATAATCGAGAGTATTTCGACTCCCGGGTCATTCAACTTAGAAAGCAATCAAACTAAGCTAATTAAAGAGACAAAATTCAATAAACAAAACTAAAAGAAAGAAGGGTTGAAAGGATATTACCATGGTGGGGTGTCTCCCACCTAGCACTTTGGTTTATAGTCCTAAGTTGGACTTGGTGAGGAGATCCTTGTTAAGGCGGCTTATGCTTCCACTCCTCCTTGAATCTCCAACCAAGTTTGCTATTGATTTGACCTCTGGGGTCCCAAATGAATTGTGTCAAACCTTTAAGAGACTTCAAGCTAGCAACTAGGACCCTTAGATGTTGATTCTTGAAATATATACCCGGATCCCATACTTGAGTTCCTCTATCACCATTGATATGCTTGTGCACTCCCTGGAATCCACTAAATTGACTCTTGCACCAAAACTGAGCTCCAAATATTAAGTTGGTTCCTTTGATGGACATTCTGTTTCCTTGCCAATTAATATTCTTCTCTTCACCATTCACTACTCCAAGGTAGGTTCGAAGTTGACCATCCGTTTCTAAAACGGCATATTGATGTGGGCCTAGAAATCTTGTTAGAGAAGTCTTCACCTGCTTAATTCGTTCTTGCACAACTATCTCAACTTCTTGGTGACTAGAGTCTTCCTCAACCTCTTTTGAATCTTCTTCATCATCACTCAAGTAAAAAATCGGAGGTTGTATGAAGTCCACATCAACATCTCCTTCCAAATCCAATAAGGGAGGTTCATGAAGGTCATAGAAGGAATAACCCAAGTTGGACAAAAATTCTTGAATGATGGAATCCTCTTGATCAATTCCTACCCACTCTTCACTTATCTCCTCTTGTGCTTCATGTTGTGACTTGACATCTTCTACTTGGTTTTGCAATTCTTCTTTCACTCCACACTTTTCACTTGGTCCCACACATTCATTTACTAGAACTTCTTGCTTGTGGCATGAACGCAATAAAGCTAAATGACCCAAATCTTCTGCTAAGGTAGACATGACTTGCTCTTGCTTCTTCCGGAACTCTTGTTGTTCTTGAATGAGCATGAAAAGTACTTCTTGTGTGGCTTGATCCATATATGAAGATGAAGATTGAGGTGATGAAGGTTGACAATCAAACTTGTGAGGGTGAGGGTTTTGGGTTTGTATATAGTGAGGGGATGGTGTGTAAGATTGGTGACTATAAGGGTAAGTGTTTGGGTTCCATTGGGGGCATTGTGGTGATGGTGTGAAAAAGTCATCAAGAAAATATAAACAAAAACCTACTAACAAAAGCAAACAAACAACCAAAAAGTGCTATTTACACTATCAACATATTTACAACAACCAAAAGATAGCACTCAATTGTATCCCCGGCAACGGCGCCAAATTTGACGGAGAAGAAAATTTATGCTAATTCGGAAAACTAGATAAAGTAATTCTGTTGTGAGTATAGTCCAAACCGACAATGGATCCTTTCAATCAAAGTTCAATTCAAGATAATTTCACAATTCAAACCAATTTATAACCGAGAGTATTTCGACTCCCGGGTCGTTCTCCCTAGGAACTAGTGCCTATAAGTGCACAATTTTGGTTGTAAGAAAGCAAGGGGGTTTTCGATGATAAGGAAGCAAACAAATAAAGGGATAAAAGAATGGTTCAAAATTGCAATTAATAAACTAATAAAGGCATAAAAGAACTATGTATGTAATATAAACAAGTAATGCTATAAAGTGATCGAAAAGTGGTTCAAAACATAAAAGAAACCTTGACTTGGGATGAGTTATGAAATCCCTTCCTTGCCATAACCACAACTATGATAATTATCATGAGTTAATCTCGCCTAGTTAACCCCAACCATCGAGGAGTAAGTCAAGCAAGCATAATTGACCTTAATCCATAAGTCCTAACCAACTTAACAAACTAGTTGATAAAAGGCGAGCTTTAATGGAAACAAGAATCAACTAACTTCCCAAGAATTATCACTAAATATTGGACATTATGGCTCTAGTAATCCATAAACTCATTTTTCCCAAGCCAAGGGGTGGAAATTACCCCATAATCAAAATTGGCATTTTATCGAACACATGGTAGGCATAAACATAAAACATGGCAAAATTGCAACGAAAAATAACAAACTATAAACACATATCAACAAAACCACTCATAAACAAGCAATCAAACATAAAGAAAGCATGAAATATAAAATTCATCAGTCAAAACTTCAAGAAACATAAAATTGCAAATATAAACAAAGTAAGTTGAACCAAGAGAAATTGAAAGTAAAAGTGCTTTAATTAAAGAAAAAATTGAGAGTACTTACAATTGAAGAAGTAAATTCAAAATCAAGCTTGCTATAAAATGCTATAATGGAAATAGATAAATGAAACCCTAAGAGAGCAATGCTACACTACTCCTACTCCTACTCCTAATTACTCTCTAAAACTATCTAAGTGAGCCCCCTTCATAAGTGATAAATTCTCCTTCATATAGCACTCCAAAACAGCATTCCAGCCTTCCAAAATGGGCCAAGAGGCCTCCAAATTCGCGCAGCACATGTCTCGTTAATGAAATCATGTGCAGGGACCTGTGCAGATGCACAGATCTGTGTGTCCGCACACGTGGCTGAAAATTGACCTGTGTGTACGCACAGGTGCGTGCGTACGCACACGTGGAAATTCTTGCTTGTGCGCGCGCACGCAGGGTTGTGCGCACGCACACTTCGCTGTGTGTGCTTTTCCTTGTTTTCTTCATGTTTTCTCCCTTGTGCATGCTTTCTTCCACTTTTGCCTATCCATTCTTGCCTCCAAGGCCTGAAATCACTCACAAACCATATCACGGCATCGAATAATATAAAAGTGGGATTAAATTGCTCTATTAAAACACAAAATTGCATGTTTTCACATTTAAGATCAAATTAGGGACAAAACACAAAAGTATGCTATTTTGGTGCTTAGGTGTGAGTTCATGTGCTAGAATCTATCCAGATTGAGTCAAAATATACTATCAAATATGGACTCATCAAGGGATCAATAGAGTAATTAAACCTGAAAAAAAATTAACTTTCACAAGCATGGATTATTCTTAGTACAATTAACTCTCACACCAAACAATTATTAGTAGAAATTGAAAATATTACAACACGTTACCAATTGGGATTTCAAAGACTATTTTACTATTCACAAATCAGCTTCTTTAAAGTTTAACTCCATAATACATATTCTTTACCTAGTCAACACATTTTTCCAAAGTAGGATATATACTTAACCTAGTCAACAAAACCTTGAAAATGTGCATACTATATACTTTAATTACTAGAGGGATAGCACCAATCTCCAAGAGAAAAAGGCCTAAAACAAATCCATCATCAGAACCAAGTAACAGTTCCACCAATGATTTCACACAATGCACAAAATGCAAGGTTCATACATGTCCATGCTATTGAGCCCTTCCATATGTAATCCAATCACCCTATTGTGATTCTTTTCTTCTGATCCTTGTACAACTTCACTGTTTCATACCAAAATACCACAAATGCAATTGGAAACCGAAAACACAAAAATGCATATATAAGATATAGAGCAGCATATTTTGTACCAAATCCAACAAGGAGAGTAAGCATGGGAATAAAAATTCCACCACCACCAACCACCAACAGTTCTAAAAGCAAACCCAAGAAAACCAATCAATGTGGCCAACACAACCCTCCAATTCAACTCTAAATCCTGCAACAACCAACCATTGCTCTTGTTACATTCACACACAAAATTAATAAAGCGCAATTCTATAATGCACAACTCCAAATAAATTGTACAAAATAAGGAAACACATAGTTAAGAGCTAAGGCATTGAATCTAGGATAGTAAAACAAGAAAAAAAGAAGTCTTAAAATGCAGGAATTTCAAAAGCACAATTTGACTACAAGACCCTAAACATCTATAATCAAAGGAACAAAAAAACAGCACTTACAATGTAAGAGAGATCAACATCAGGATTGATGCTAGCATCATCAAGCTCCTCCTCGTGGTTTTGGAATGAGCATGCCTCTCCCTCTTCAAGTTCAAACACCTCCATCCTACTCCTTCCACCACTACCAAACCCTAACCCTAACCCTAACCCCTTCTTCGCATCCCTAATTTTCACAAAATTCATCAAAAAATAATATTAAAAATTACACAGAAAACAATCCCTGCAACTTAAAACCTTTGCATTCAAAAGTCCCAAATTCTACCACACCATTCAAATATTTGATCAAGATCCAAATGGAGAAATTGACGTACCTAAAATCTAAATCAAACAAGGAGAAGGCGAGATATCAGAAAGAAACAAAGAATTACAAGATCAGTTGCATCTGGAATTCAAAGCCGAGATTGCTCATTCACGAGAAGGTGGACTATGTGCTCGCGTTGATCAGATACATTATCCTTCCAACAACAACAATTGAGCGTTATTTGAGGTTTTAGAATATCAAATAAGTTAGTTTGAGAAGAAGTTACCTGAGAGACTGTTGTTGTTGTTGTTGCCGGAGAAGAAGTTACTAGAGGAGGTGGCGATGAAAAATGAACTACGCGACAAGGAGCAATGGCGGATCTAGACAGCAAGGCCACCATCTGCAACAAAGGAGTGAGCAGAGGAGGCGGCACGACCAGAGGAGGCGGCAATGAGAAAAGAACGACATGATAATGAGGAAATAAGATCTGGACGGTGATGAGACGATCTGCGAAATCAGACCATGCCAACGCCACTGAGATCTCAAAGACAAAGGCGACGACACCGAGACTTCAGAAGATGATGGCGATGAGACCTCAGGAGACGGCGCTGTAATCAGAAGACGACGAAGATGGCGCTGCGACGAAAAAGATGGTGTTGTGCTTTCGACGGGTAACTCAGTAATTGTTTGGAGAATATGAGAATGGTGTGTGTGAATTGAGTTACGGTTTGCGAGGGTATTTCAGTAACTATATTATTTAATTTAAATTAGTGACCGATTTAGCAACCATTGCCTTAATGACCAAATTAGCAACCAAACAATTTTTTATTCTATTTCTCTATCGGTTGCAAATCAGTCGCTAAATTAAAAAATAGCGACCGATTTTCTGACCAAGAATCCCAAAGAAGTTATTTCACTTGATTTGGTTGCTAATTCGGTCACTAAATTAAAAAATAGCAACCGATTTAGTGACCAACTTTATTCTAGTTGTATAGTGAACTTATCGGTCGCTAATTCGGTTGGTATTAGTGACCGATTTTGTTGATCGCTAAAATCGGTCCATATCTTAACAATTAGCAACCGATTTAGTGACCATTGCCTTGGCGACCAAACAAAATTTCACCTTATTTCTCTATCGGTTGCAAAATCGGTCGCTAAATTAAAAAATAGCGACCGATTTTCTGACAAAAAATCCCAAAGTCATTTCTTCTCTTTTTATTTTGGTTGCTAATTCGGTCACTAAATTAAAAAATAGCGATCGATTTAGCGGTCAACTTTATTCTGGTTGTATAATAAACTTATCGGTCGCTAATTCGGTTATTATTAGTGACCGATTTTGTGGGTCGCTAAAATCGGTCCTTAAATATAATTTAGCGACCGATTTAGCGACTAATTTTTTCTAGTCCTAGAAATTCTATATTGATCGCTAAATCAGTTGCTATTAGCAACCAATTTTTTCAGTCGTTAAAATCGGTCGTTATTCTAATAATTTCTTATAGTGATTGTACTTTTCAATTTGATTATTTTTATTTGGCCAAGGTATTAAGTGTGGAAAATAATATACAAATCGTGGCTATTTGAAGGTCTCCACAGTTTTTAAAACTATGACTAATAACTCAAAAATTATGGCAAATTGAAAAACACAATCCCCTAATTAACTACAAATATTCTTTCATGACTAATGTATAATTGCTATCATTAATTATCTTAAAGAACCATGACTAAACTCTTTATTTTTTATAGTGAAATCTCAAACTGTTTGACTTAAAGTAAATTAACATAGATACTTATTCATATAAAAATATTTTTATTTAAAAATGATAATAAAAATATTAATATATATTATATTAAATTCTTTATTAATTTAATTTATAATTATTATTTTTACATAAAAATATCTTTATTTCAATAATCATCTCTAATTTGCACCAATAATCTATGGTGGAAAAGTTTGAAGTAATTATAAATGTTGTGACCACTCGTGCACGTGCAAGCAATCAATACAGGCAATTTCTTTTATTTATTTAATTATTGGTCGGTGGCAATGCATGAATGCAAGCATTTTTAAGTGGGAAACACTTGCCTTCGTAAGCTGATTGGCATGCTTGTCATCTTCATCTTTGTCATCTTTTCATTCATTTTTTTTTTTCCAGGTAACTGGCATGCTGTCCATTTTATTAAGAAGATTTATAAATTAAAAAATAAATTTTGCAAACAAATTTTTTAAGTC
>NC_029786.2:72033347-72037222 GCF_000816755.2 Arachis ipaensis
ACTTAAAAAAAAAACACTTTTTCTTTTATTTATTCAGATAAAAAATTATAAAACAATTGTGTCGAAATCTAAATATATATTAAAATTACAATTAGCTTACTTCTAGTTTGAGAGAGTATTAACAAAGAACAAAACTCATCAACTCTCAAAAGTCAAGTGGTGAATTATCATAGAAAAATGTTTCAAGCAATTATTCTACCTAGCTTGTATACTTAGTTAACCTTATTTATCTCACACTGTATGCTTTGAATAATAAAAAAATATCCATTAGTTTACAAGTGTATGAGACATGAGTTATTACAAATAACGTATATGACACTTTAATTATTTTCATATTAATTAAAAAATCCTAAATAAATGGTTCATTACAAAATTATTAATCAAAATATATTTTTTAGATCAAAATATTTTTTTTAATGCACAATTAATTTATAGTGTAAATACGGTTATTGTGATTGAGAATAAATATCTCTTTATTTTCAAAAGAGCAATGTTATTTAACCAGAAAATATTATCATTTTGATTAGTATTTAGCCAAATATTATATTTATAAATTTTATTTGAAATTAATTTAAAAATTATAGATATTGATATGATCTGCAAGGTTCACTATAAAAAAAGGTTTATGGTCACAAGGTCTATGGTCACAGTGAAAAATTGTGACCATAGGTCTATAGTTACGGTTTTTGACCTATGGTCACAGTTTTTTTACTATAGCCTATTCTATTGTGG
Source organism: Arachis ipaensis (assembly GCF_000816755.2). Classification (NCBI taxonomy): domain Eukaryota; kingdom Viridiplantae; phylum Streptophyta; class Magnoliopsida; order Fabales; family Fabaceae; genus Arachis; species Arachis ipaensis. The sequence goes on from NC_029786.2 coordinate 72,034,080, forward strand.
CCATAAACTTATAGTTACGGTTTTTTTTTATCTATGATCATTATTTTTATGGTCGCAGTTGTAGTGTTTAAATTTTGACATTTTAGGCCACGTTTTTTTACCGTAACCATAGGTTAATCTATGGTCACGCGTAAAAACCGTGACCATAGGTTGCTCTATGGTCACCCCTTTATTAAAATCGTGACCATAGCCTAATCCATGGTTACGGTTTTCGCCGTGACCATAGCCTCTATGGTCATCCCACCTTAAAACCGTGACTATAGCTTTATTTATGGTCACAGTTTTTCGCCGTGACCATAACCTCTATGGTCACCCCACCATAAAACTGTGACCATAGCCTTATCCATGGTCACGATTTTTACCGTGACCATAGCTTACTCTATTTTTTTATTTTTTTTATAACATAATCATATCCTAAAATTTTGATAATCACGAAATCAATCTACAAAGAAAAAATTCAAAAAATTTATATCATAAAATTTACATTATAAACTAGATATGTTTTTAATTCAAATACAAATTAAAATAAGATATAATTTATCCATTACATATAATATCGAATAAAATTCGTTAAAAAATACAAAATACATCAAGAAATACATAAAATTTAATTTTATGAACTTATTATAACATTTTAATGATTAATTGATTAATCCATCTTATCAGGACCAGCTTCATCATTCTTAATAATTCCACTGACTTCTTCCCCATCATCAAGGTTTGGGGCTTCATATCAAACAAAATTAGAACCAATTTCTATATAATCAAAGGATTCTTTTTCCTTGCATTTGATCCATTCACATTCTCTTTATTATTGAACCTTGTTTTATGAGATAAATCATAGCAATAAATAATTAAATATAAACAAAAAATTATGGTAGTAAATTATTTAATCAACACAAAATAATGAACAATTATATAAACTATATGATATCAATGATGTTCAATTCATTAATTTATGAAACGAGAATTACATTGAAATGGAGATTAATTAATTAGTTATAAGAGTTATTAACAATTAGAGTACCTATATAAACACCATAATAATTAGGTATAAGTAGGCTTTTGTATTTTACAATTCAGTGATAATTCCAATCACTTTTTTCTTCATTTAGCAATCTATTTTTCACTCTTTAATTTATTGCATCATTTTTTTGTCTCTGCTTTTGTTCATACTCTTGCTGCAACTATTCTATTAATATTAATTAACTTTTTTTTATATATAAAATATGCTGACTTGATTCCAGCTACTACTCAATATGTTTACTATTTACCACTTCCAATAAACTTTTATTATCTCCACACCCCTAATGTAAGTCTTTATATAAAAAATGATTATTGCTTCAAAATTTAATCATTATATGAAATGAAAGCAGTATAGACACACGCCAAACATGCAATCAATGAGCAATATAAAGCAGTCCAATGGTATGAAAGCAATATCCACGTGTGCTGCAGATCAAGTGATGAATTTTTAATCTCTTAACTTCTTACCAATCGAGACCAAACATCAATGACACATACTAAAACAATAAAGCAATCAAAAGATCTTTATCCCACATCTACATATTGAAAAAAACAAGTTCCGACTAAGATAGGAGCCAATAAATTCTACTTCTACCAACAAATTCTGTTTATTGATCATTTTTAACAACAAACTCAACTAAAATTTGTCAATTCAAAACAGTAAACAATATTGAAAAAGAAAAAATTTATAGACTAAAATTACCTTACCTTGTATATATGTGCAGTATTTAACTTAAGAAACTAAATATGGCATACTTGAACATACAAAATCGTTCAACAAACTTTAGGAATTGTTTTAATTAAATAAATAAACTTTGCGTATTGAATTTAGATTGCAATGGAATATTAATTTTTAGTCACTTCACATAATTAAAATTTTATGCACGAAACCTACTTCATGTGTAATTGTGTACTAACGATTTACATCAATAAAATTGAAAAAAAAATTATTCAGTGATATGTTCAACATCGAATTCAATTTACAGCAATGAATTCTACTTTTACCAACAAATTCTGCTCATTGATCATTTTTAACAACAAATTCAACTATAATTTTTCAATCCAAATAATTATTAATTCATGTACGTGAAAAATAGGAGCCACATCTTTATTAGTTACATCAGTAATCCATAGATTGAAGGCAATAATTTCAACAAAATCAATAATAAAATAGCTAAATGATAACAAAATCAATAACTCTTGTCTTATTGTCAAAATTGGACCACCAAATTTTTCCATTCTCAGAACTTAAATCCAAAACCACTGTTAAGTGACTAAAGTATTCAGTACTTTGACGAATCTGATATTAATTGTAGAACTCCATTTTATTGTAGGATCTGAGATGTGATAAGTATGCAATGAACAAGAAGCAAAATAGTAAAAAGTTAGCAATCTGCCTTGAAGATTACAGAGGTTGGCAATGTCAGTGAGGTGAGTCAAGGAGGAAATAGCGGCAGGAAGTTCTTCCAGAGAGACCCTTCCCTTGAAGACGCAGCGACGGCGAGCTCGAGAAATAACAGGTATGAACGGCGGTGCGGGCAGCGCCTCCTTCTCCTTGCAGAACACTCCTTCTCCTCTCTGGCCATCGCATTTCTATCTCCTCCACCAAGTTCGACGGCGATGGCACACCCCGCAGCAACCCCAACAGCGACGACGACGAGGTGTAGCGGCGCAAGCAGCGCTCCCTTCTCCGTCGCGTGCTTCCTTCTCCCCCTGTCCTTCTCTCTCTTCCCGATCTCTCTTCCTCTCCCCTGGCGCACGACAGCAGCGGCGCTCCTCACAGCTCCATGGATGGCAACATCGGCTGGGCAGCTTCTCCCTCCTCTGTTCTTCTCTTCTCTCTTGGTGTGGGTGAGTGCTTCGTAAGTGAGGAAAAAAGTTGCACGTGTGTGTTGTGTGATGAGGAAGTGTGCGCGGGTGAAGATGAGTGAGGGGCGTATGCGTGGGTGTGAGGGGTGAGGGAGAGGGGTGGTGGCTGAAGGGCAGTAAGGGGAGTTAGGATTAGGGTTTGTGGGTTTTAATTTGGAAATAAGAATTTGAGTAATTTTAATAAACATTAGGGAATAGAATCGATAATTAAAAATCAAATTCTATCTCAATAAAATTACTTTAAAAAT
>NC_029786.2:72037350-72038710 GCF_000816755.2 Arachis ipaensis
ATTATATATTATATAAATCCAAATTAATTTAAAAGTCAAAGTCTCATAACTTTGATTTATTTATTTTCAGTAATGATAACTTTCTAAGCAATGAGGATGCGACGGGTGACGGACGATGGGAGATGAGCACGACGACCTACGACGTGTGACGAATGACGCAGAGAAGCTTGTGATTCATGAGTGTACAAAGGGGTTGGACGACTGGTTGGACAGTGGAAAGACGAGTGGACCATAGGGACAGCGATTGAGAAAGGAGGTGGTAGAGACTAGGGCTTCTGTTTTTCTTTGGGGACTGGGGAGAAGGAAGGAGAATGGAGAAAGGAGGCTCTAGGGTTTGGTAGAGTAAATCATATAAAATTTTTATTAGTTTTTAATTATTAAAAATTTTTAAATTTTAAAAATATAAAATATTTAAAATTATAAAAAATTTATAAAACTATGACCATAGACACTTTTAGGTCACTCTTTCGAAAAATCGTGACCATAGACCTTTTAGGTCACCCCAAAAAACCGTGACCATAGACCTCTTTAGGCCATCCCCCAAAACCGTGACCATAGACCCCTTTAAGTCAACCCCAAAATCGTGACCATAGACCTTTTTAGGTCACCCCCCAAAACCGTGACCATAGATCCTTTTAGGTCACCCTTTCAAAAAACCGTGACAATAGACCCCTTTAGATCAACCCCCCAAAACCCTAACCATAGACCCCTTTAGGTCACTCTCCAAAATCGTAACCATAGACCCCCTTTAGGTCCTCCCGAAAATCGTGACCATAGACCTCTTTAGGCCACCTGCCAAAATCGTGACCATAGACCCCTTTTAGGTCACTCTCCAAAACTGTGACCATAGACCCCTTTAGGTCACCCCTAAAAACCGTTACCATAGACCTCTTTAGGCCACCTCTTAAAACCGTGACCATAGACCCTTTTAGGTCACCCTCCAAAACCGTGACCATAGACCCTTTTAGGTCACCCTTTCGAAAAATCGTGACCATAGACCCCTTTAGGTCATCCCCAAAATCGTGACCATAGACCCCTTTAGGTCACCCCCAAAAACTGTGACCATAGGCCCTTTTAGGTCATCCTTTTTTGAAAAATCATAACCATAGACCCTTTTTGGTCACTGTAAAAAACCGTGACCATAGAGCCTTTTAGGTCACCCCCAAAACTGTGACCATAGACCTTTTTTAGTCACTGTAAAAAACCGTGACCATAGACCCTTTTAGACCACCTTTTTTTTAAAAAACCGTGACCAAAGCTTTTTTTTTTGTCACGGTAAAAAACCGTGACCATAGACCCAAAATGTTGTAGTGGATATTAAATTAGATTACGAATTTTAGGTAAGTATTTACATATCTAC
>NC_029786.2:72038757-72066988 GCF_000816755.2 Arachis ipaensis
AACAACTTAAAAACGTGGGTATTAGATCCAATCTGATTCAATAATTTTAATGCAAATCAGATTGGGATTTTGGCCATATCTAATCTGATTCAATTCGTGTTTGCTCATAACAAATTTGTTAATATTATTGTAGAATTAAAAATATTAAAAATTTTAACTTATCTTTCTAATTTTTTTAATTTTTAAATATTAAAAAAATAATTAGGATGATTCAATTATTACTCTGTAAAATTGTTTATTCTTAAGCTAATATGCTATCTAGGTCTCACATGACATTCTACAATAATAATTTCTATATAAAACTCAAAAATGAATCATTACATATATACTTTAATTTTTTGGGAAAATGAAAAGAAAGGAGAAAAATAGATTTTATATAGATATTTATATTCTTAATTTTATTATTTTTCTTATTCAATCTTTTTCTATTTTATATGAGGATGAAGTGTTTCTTATGGTTGATGATGGATACCAATTTCAAAAATTTACTTTACTCTTAATTTCCTTCAAGTTATTCATCATTTGATTCGTAGTTGATATCTTAACTCAAGTGAATCATGTACCTTTTAAGATGCTATATTTGGGTTCGAATCTTGCGAATGCTAATTATTGAATAGGAACACATAAGTATTGTATAGATGAGTATGTAGAGTAGATGTATTGTGATGTTATAATGTCTAGAATTGAGAGTTGTCTAATCTATTTGACAAAAAAAATTATTTAGTTCTATGCATCAAAAACTCTAGTAACATAAAGAATTAACTGTCATAAATGCTATAACAACAAAAGCTATCTCTGATACAAGCCCAATCATGCCAAATATTAGTCCAACACCAACAAAAAAAACTGTAAAAGAGAAAAAAAGCAATTGGGCCAAATGAATCAACATCACAACAAAAAAATACAAGGGTCAAGAGGTCCCCCAATGTAGTTGTAAGGCTATGAAACTTAGAGTGAATGCATCATAGTGGAATAATGCAAAAGCAAAGTTAGTTATGTAGTAGATAGTTGATTTAAATAACAAGAAGGTTGAATTATAGAGTAGTAAATAACGACGTTACACTCTCCAACAAGCATGAAATAACGACGTTACACTATAGGCTCATTGAAGCCAATGAGTGGGTTGCCGAGACGTAAATGCAGATCAGTAATCGGGTCATCGACCTGAGAGAGAGTGGATGGTGCAAAATTTTCTAACCACAACTTACCGGCAAGTGTACCGGATCGTACCAAGTAATAAACTCAGGTGAGTGAGTGTCGATCCCACGAGGATTAATGGACTATGCAAGCAATAATTGATTAATTGTTCTAGTTAGACAAGTTAGAATAAGAGTTTTGAATGACAAATAGCATAAAAGATAGTGAATTAAGAAAAGCAAACAGAGAATAGTTGAGAAGATAATATGAGAAAAGAGTTAAGGCTTTAGGAATAACATTCAATGTCAACTACCTTGATCATGCAAAGATTGAGTTTATGGCAAACCCTAGGTGATTAAATTCCTATTCCTAGGCAATTCAATCTCTTCTAACCCAACCAACTGACAATTCCTTGATCAATCAATTGTATTAGAGGGTTAAGTTCAAATTCTGATTTATAAGCCACACAAATCCTAAGAACACAAAAATAATGCAATTATATGTCATGTATCACATTAAATCCAGACAATTAAGGAGTTGTGAGAAAGGGTTTCAAGTTTTAATTCTAGTGATGTAACTTTTCTAAGATTCAAAAGAATTCAATTTAGATTAGAGTTATTTTCCAATACACACTAATCCGTAGGATGAAGAACGAAACCAATTCTTAAATACAAATAAATACATTAATCAAGAGTAGAAGAACAAATAGTTATTAATCCATCAAAGTAAATAGAGCTCCTAAACTTAACAATGAAGGGTTAGTGGCTCATGGGTGCAGAGAAAAAGCTAGGACTAAAAACTGTAAATTACAAAATAAGGAATAGGGGAAGAAAAGATCTCGTTAGGACGAATCTCTTTCCAATTTACAGTCTTAATTGTAATTGATTTAAAATTTAAATTAAAACCTAAAAAATATTTTCTAATTGTGTTTTGATTTGAAAATCAAATAAAAAAGCCTTTTATTGATTTGTTTGCACGCGTGTGGTCCCACTCAAATTCTCGCTCTCGGCGCTAAACGCCGGTGACTGAGCATTTAGTGCCACCCTTCCAGCAACCTTGCACGCGAATCAAAGGCCTTGTAACACCCTACCATACAAAGTCTTATGCTTAAGTCATAATTCAGAGATGGCAAGGTATTACGACCTCTAAAACAAAAATTTAGTACGTATAGTAGTATGAATAATTGATTATAACTAGGAGCCTTTGTAGAAAAAGGGGTAAACAAAAACCGTAACTCGAACGGGCAACACTCCGATCGATAACGTAACGAACCGGGATAAGCTAACGCGAGATCATATATATAAAGAGTGTCAAAAACAAGAATATCAAGACTCAAAAGAAAATAAGGAAACCCCAAAGAAAACCCAAAGGGACACAAATACAGAAAACCTATTCTCCAAAAATCCCCTCTAGAAGGAGTCATCACAGTTTGTATTATTTAATGGAGATAAAAGTATCTAAACAAGATATATAACCCAAAACAGAGTCCCGAGAACAAAGGATCTTCGTCCATACCTTAGCCAATTTCCCAAGCTCAACCGGAGCACTTCCAAACCACTTGTCCACAAGCTCTCAAGGTATCAACACCTCCAAGAACAGATTTTATCACACAAAACCCTCTTCCAAGCTTTCCAAAATCACCAATCAAGCTCCAATATTCACAATTCCTATTGTCCGCTTGGAGCTTGTGTATATGTGAATATTGGAGCTTGTGTATATGTGGTCTGGCCTTGTGTACCAATCAACCCGACCCACTTCTCACTCCAGCGGACCTTAAACCCGATCAACCTCAATAAAAAAACCCACAATTCCTAACACTCTTGTCATTATTTTTTCTCCGCTTATATCACAAGTTTTTTCTCCCTCACCCAAATCAAATACTCATCCGTTCAATATGCTTACCTTTGCTGACATCTACACTAAAAGAGACAAAGTTCTCTGCTACTACTATGATAAGAAGTATGCTTCAGGGCAATGTTGTAAGGTTGCTTTCCAACTATTAGTTAGAAAGGAAGAACTTCGTGAGTTGCTGCATGGAATTCATGAAGGGGTTGCTAGTAATTTGGATTTTAGTTTAAAAAGAGGGGATGATGATGATGAGACTCTAACCACGCAGATTAGCCTTAACGTGCTTGAAGGTGAATTTCACCCAGAGACACTTCAAGTTAGTAACACTCATGCTAACCGCCTTCTAATGATCTTGCGATGGAGGTAGTACCCACAATTTCATCAAGAGTTTTGTTGCAAGGAAATTGAAAACCTTACTAACTCCAAACCCAACTCTCCATGTTATGATAGGTAATGGTACACCAATTCATTGTGCAACTGTGTTCCAATTTGGCCCTATCAATTCAAGGGTATGATTTTGCCGTTGATACGTTTGTACTATATTTGAAAGGGGCTAATGTAGTTCTCGGAGTGCATTGCATAATGCGGATGGGCACTATCTAGATTAATTACTTAGAGCTATTCATGAGATTTAAGGTTGTGGGCAAGTGGATTGTTTTTAGGGGAGAACGGCTATTGAAGGAGTCTGATCTTAACTTTAGAGAATTGAAGAAATTGAATAATAGCAAAGCCATTGCTTCCATGTTCCACCTCGAGGCTATGCTTCCTGATGAAAGGGTTGAACAGGCTGCAACTGATTTGGATATTTATCAAGTTCTCGATGATTTTTCATCAATGTTTGAGGAACTAACCTCATTACCACCACAACGGATGGTGGGTCATGCTATTTACTTAGTGTCTGGAGTTGCCCCTATTAGCATACAACCCTTCAAATATCCCCAATTCCAGAAAGAAGAAATGGAATAATTAGTTGATGAGATGTTGCATACCGGTGTCATCTGGGATAGCCAGAGTGCATTTTCCAGTCCGGTCTTGCTAGTTAAGAAGGATGGGAGTTGGCACTTTTGCGTGGATTATAGAGCCTTAAATAGGATTACAATGAAAGATAAGTTTTCTATACCCATCATTGATGAGATAATAGATGAGTTGTACGGTGCTGTTTATTTTTCTAAAATAGATTTGCATAGTGGCTATCACCAAATAAGGATACAAGTGGAAGATATTGAGAAGGCTGCCTTAAGAACTCATATTGGTCATTATTAGTTTGTTGTAATGTCGTTCAGCTTCACTAATGCCACATCAACATTTTAAGCAACTATGAATAGAGTCTTCAAGCCATACTTAAGACGTCTCATTGTGGTGTTTTTTTATGACATTCCGGCGTATAGTCAAAACAAAGAGGAATAGGGAGAACATTTAATCAAAACATTGCAAGTGCTGAAAACCAATCAGTTCTTTGCTAAGCATTATAGGTGTTCTTTTGTAAAACAGCAGGTGGAAACTTGGGCAATGTTATCACAGGGGTGGGAGTGAAAGTTCATCCTCTGTAGATTGAATCCATCATTGCTTGGCCGATGCCTAAAACCTTGAAACAACTACGTGGACCTTGATTGACGGCATCAAGAAACTATTTGACGAATTTCTGTGTCAAATAGGACCTTGGTTAACCAAGTTCCTATGAACCTCCTTTGTGTTTTCAATTTCTCAAGTTTAGGTCAAGAATTTTCTTCTTCATTGGCCCTTTTCAATTCAAATTTCTCCTTGACCAACGAAGTCACTTTCATAAATTTTATAATTGACCTAAACTTATTTCCTTTTATTGAAGTTCTTTATATTTGTAACAATTGGTGCTTCTCATTGGTGTAAACCTTTGTTTTAAATGAAAGTTGATTTCAATACTCTTTTGGGTTACACCAAGTGCTCATTTCACTTTCTTCCACACCAATTCTTACAAATTTAGTGTCAAATGACTTGCAATTCTCTTTGTGCTTCTTGCATTACATATTTCATCATCAATGACTTGCATTGTATGCATGGATGTGAGCTTGCTTGTTCTTAAACTTTGTGAACTTCTTTTGGTTAAGAACTACATTACCATGCTACTAATTTTAACGCACTTTTCTAACTTTTGACTTAATTGACTTTCTAACTTTTCTTTTTAGTTTTCCCCCTTTTCAAACTAACTCTTTCAATTTCTTTTGAGGCATGATATTTGTTGTTTCTTAACAAACAATCATTTTAAATTTCACTGTATAGATTCTTGGATTGTGATTTTTGATTAATTTTTGAATCCTACCTTTCTTTCATTCCAAGGATTTATCTCTTTTTGTTCACTTCATGAATGTACCTCAATACCCTTCTGTTTTCTGTTTACTGTCTGTTGATTATATACTTGCTTTCCATACCTCTGCTATACTTAATATTCTGTATCCTATAATTTCTATTTTTTCAGGATGTTTGACAGAGGCAAAGGAAAAGCCAAGGCCACCTCCAGCAAGAGAAAGAGGTCTCAGCCATCTACTGAGTTGGCGACCTCTGGTACATTCGAGAGGCATCTTTCTGAGAAGGAGAAGGCCAATCAAGCTACGCCTTCTACCAACTCAGTAAAGTTTGCCAATTTATACTATGAGCTCCAATTTCTACACTACGAGCAGCGGAAACTCATTATGGAGAAGAAACTAGCCGTCCCCTTTGATCTGAAGCAGTACACTGAGCATCAGATTGAGGAGAGGGGCTGGGTCTTTTTGGACAGAGAGCTAGTGAGGGTGAACGAGTCTTGGGTCCGGGAGTTCTACTACAATTTCTACAGAGCGACCCTTGATGCACTTCACCTCCGAGACAAACAGGTTAAGATCACAGAGGTAGATATTGAGGACATCCTCCATTTTCAGCCTAAGATCAGTGATAAGGATGCCTTCCAGAAGGCTGAGGAGGAGATGCATTGCATGAGTTTTGATTGGGATATACTGCGTAGCATAGTTTCCCATCCTGATCCCCCTTGGGAGATGGGTTCCTCTAAAGTGACTCCCAAGGGCTTGAAGTTTGATTACCTGACGAAGGAGGCTAAGGTGTGGTAGCAGATCCTGTCCACATATGTCATGCCTAGCACTCACTTCACAAAGGTCCCGGTTGATATGTTAGTTCTGATCTGGTGCGTCCTAGAGGGGAAGGAGCTATACCTTCCCTGACTCATCAGACGATTCATGTACCGGACCCACATCAGGGCAACCTCCCATTTCCATGTTTGATCACGGTGCTCGCTCACCGTGCTGAGGTACCTTGGGAGCCAGCAGATGAGACACCACCAGCTGTTCACGGCTAGGAGAAGGTTATTCCTTAGGGAAGTTGGGTTGGTGACCGATCAGCAGCCCGACGTCGAGACCGAGCTGCCATAGCAGCGGCTTTTGAGCCGACTTCTTCCTCAGCCGCAGCAGGACCTACAGCACCATCTGCATCCACTAGATCGGCACCATCATCATCATCCTAACCGACTTACCGTCTCGTGCAGCGCATCTTTGAGCGCATGGACCGGATAGAACGTTGCGGGAAGCGACATTATCAGCACCTGAGACGGATGATAGCTTCTGGCACCGACATCCCTCCGAGCCCGATTCTCCTTCCGACCAGTCTGAGGCAGAGGAGGAGGCTCAAGAGGTGGAGGCACAGCAGGCAGAGGCCCATATAGAGACCTAGGGCCCCACAGAGACTCAGGCTCCTGCTGACCAGCAGACTTCTATAGAGCTAGAGCAACAGACTTCTATGGAGCCACAGCCAGAGTTACAGCCTTAGCCAGACCTACTTCCACCTACAGGAGACGGTGGAGCTGCAGATGTTGACCCCTCTCACCCAGTTTGAGTTGTTGCATCGAGGACGATGCAATCTCCTAAGTGTGGGGATGTCACCGTCATCGGCAGATTTCATATTGGTGACCCATTTCAGACATTTCTGCCTTTATTCTACTTTATTTTCAGTACCCACATTTTATTTTATTGCACTTTTAGACTCTTGTATATATTAGTTGTTTGGATACCTTTTAGTTTATTGCACTTTGCACTTTTGCTTGTATATACTCTGGATTGTTAATTTGATTTGCATCTTTTGGTTTAGTAGTATATATACTTATATAGTTATCCTAGTTTATTAGTTGTGATTTAGAAAAATGTGCATAATTGAACTTAGTTTATTCCAATATACATAAGAAATTGATTTGGTTGGAAATAGGAATTAAACTAAGGATTTTTCTTTAACTTTTCACAATCACACCATATCATTTAATTTATATAAAGAATAAATGTTGGTCAATTTGATGAAATTTTCAAGAAATTCATTTTATAAAGGGCATTAAAATTCAAATTAATTGAGTTGAAACTCTTTGAAACTTGCATGATGTATATATATAGCTTGGAATATGGTTTTTGAGCTAAGAACACATAAGCATGTTAGTTTTGAGTCTAATTGTGTGATTGCATCATATAACCACTATTTTCCTTCTTGTGTGTGATTATTCTCTTCCTATGATTGTGATATTTGATTTGTTTGATTCTCTATGTCCATTATTCTATGTATACATGCATTTATATGATTGAAAACATTATTTCATTGAGCTCACTTACCCAAATAGCCTACCTTTCATTTACCATTGTTAGCCAACTTTGAGCTTATTTTAATCCCATTTTGTTCTTAATTTTAGCACATTACAAGCCTTAAAGTAAAAAATAATAGATGTCCCTTGTTTGAATCTTTGATTAGCTTAGGCTAGTGAGGGTGTTTATCATTCAATTGGTGCCATTTTGATGAACGGATTTTTGCTGGTAAAGAATTCTCAATAAATTCTCGTTGCTAGTATAGTTTCTAAACCAACAAAGAATCTTTTCATACAAAATTTTGTTTGTCATTAAAGCAAACCCAAATTAAAATAATAACCGAAGTATTCAAACCTTGGGTCGTCTCTCAAGGAATTGCAGGGAAGTGTTCTTGTTATCGGTTATGAATTTTTTGAGAATTTATGTGGTGAGGAATAGAAAAATAAATTATTATAAATTAAAGCAATGAAAATTAACAAGATGTTTTATGTAATTAAAATAAAAAGCCTTGGCTAGGAGAAGATTAATTGGAAGTTCTATCCTTGTTGGATTTCTCAAGATTAATAGTAATAGGTTGTTGTTTCTACTTAGTTAACCCTTACCGAATAAAGGAAAGTCAAGTAGGGAGCCAACTTCTATTCACAAGTCCTAATCCTCTCCCTTGGGAAGGTTTATCGTTAGTGGCCAGAGAGCCAACCAACAACTTCCAATCAAAATTAACTCTTGACTCTTCCAACTCAAGGGTCTCCTATTAAATATTAATCAACTCCAAAGCCAAGTTGGAAGACTACTCCATTGACATGGATGCCAATTTCGCATACATGCAAAGGGAGTAGAGAGAAGACATGATGATTGGACTCAATTGAAAATAATCAAGAAATAATGAAATTAAATAGAAAAGTATCTTTGCATTAATTAATTCCAAAATCGAAGGTATCCATATAACTCTAAACAAAGTAAATGAGGAATAAAAAGAGTAAAGGAATAGGAAACAAACTAGAATGATAAAGACTTCAACGGAGGTAGTAACTCTTTTCAATATCCAACTCAAAAACATAAAACTAGGAATCCTAAAACATATAACTCTCCTCTCTCTCTAGAAAAATACATCTAAAACCTAAATTGTGAATAATGAGAAAGTGAATGAATGAATGAAGGATTCTCCCACTCTGCAGCTTCTAATATGTGTTTTTCGGGCTTGGAACTGGGCCAAAAACAGCCCAGAAATTGCCCCCAGCGATTTCTGATATGCTGAAATTTTGCACAATCCACGCGTACGCGTGATGCACATGTTCGCATCCCTAAACACCAGGGCAACTATGGCAAATTATATATCATTTTGAAGCCCCAGATGTTAGCTTTCCAATGTAACTAGAACTACCTCATTTTGATCTCTGTAGATCAAGTTATGGTCAGTTAAGTACGAAGAGGTCAGGTTGGACAGCTTAGCAATTCCTTCAATTTCTTGTATTCCTTCCACTTTTGCATACTTCCTTTCCATCCTCTAAGCCATTCCTGCCCTATAAACCCTGAAAACACTTAACACATATATCAAGGCATCGAATGGTAATAAGAGGGGATTAAACATAGCAAATTTAAGGACAAAGAAGCATGTTTTCAATCATAGCACAAAATTAGAAAGGAAAATGTAAAACATGCGACTTATATGAATAAGTGTGAGTTTAGTGGATAAAATCCACTCAATTAAGCATAAAATATACCACGAAATAGTGGTGCATCATGACCTCATTAAAGTGAATACGCTGGGGTTAATTTCTGAGCTGCCCAGGCCCAAATCCAACTCATTCCTGAGACTATTTGATGCAGAATTCAAGAGAGATAAAGGAAGGAGAAATTAGATTAGCTTAGCATCATGTTGTAGGTCATTTTCTTGAGAGAGAAGCTCCATCTTCTCTCTAGAATTAGGATAGATTAGGTTGATTTCTTCTTAGATATAGCTTTAATTCTTGTTTTAATTTACATTTCCTTTCAAGTTCTTGTTGCTACACCCTTGCTCTCTTAGTTTTACTTGTTTCCTTCTTTATTTTGTTGCTTTTGTGTTCATGAACCCTTTTTGATTTTGATTTTCATTTAATGCAATTTACGTTTTATGCTTCTTTAATGTTTAATTGAGTTGTTATTATTATTTTCTTGCATTGGGTAGTAGTAGATTTTATATTCCTTGAAATTTTACTTTGCTTTTCTTTTATACCTTCTAAGTGTTTGACAAAATACTTGGTTGGATATTAGAGTAGCTTTTTGAGCATTCTTGGTTTGGAAAAAGAAATTAGGCAATCTTGTAAAAACTGCGATTAACTAACCAATTTATTTAAATAACTATTGCCCAAATTATGTTCCAAAAATTTAGAATAAGAATTAGGGGATTTAAATATGATTTTTGGACTCAGTAGATTTTTCTGAGTTAGAAAATGTAATTTTATGCGAAAACTGCATAAAACGTGAACCGGTAAATGAACCGGCAATACCGGCTTAAATCGGTTTGGTGCTGTGCGAGAATAATTAAAAATAGTAGAAAACCTTAGGAAAATATTTAGAGTTGAAAACTGGGCATTAATTTTAAAGGTTTGGCCCAAAATTAGACTAAACGGACCAAAAACGCTAACGAATTAGACCGAACCCAAGTTGGGCCCAAGCCCAACATATATAAACACTCAAATGCACCCCACTTTAGCTCATTACGCACTTCAAGAGAGGGAGAGCTGCTGAAGTGAAAAGAGAGTGAGGGTTTACAAGAAATACTATTCACTCTCTTCTTCAATCCACGATATCTTGAGCTACGGTGCTTCGATTCGTGTGCCGTCAGTGGCTACGCGAAGCTCTCGCTGAGCCCGTCATTTGAAGCTAAGCCTTGTGGTAAGCCTCTCGAAATTCTCTGTCCAGTTTCCTGCCCTAAGAATTTCGAGTTTGTGGGTTTTGGTTTTGAGTGAGATTTGTGTTTTGGTTGCTTAGGTACTAATCATTAGTGAGGAATTGTTGGGTTCTATCCCAAATTTCAGTACATAAGGTAAGTTTTCTCAAGAACCCTTGTAAATTAATATATTGTGAGTATTAGGCTTTGATTTCTATGAAATGTATTATGTTTGTTTGAATATTGGAGCTTGTAGGATGTTCATTTTAAATTTGGGATTAATTGGAGTTGAATTGGTGACTTGGTTGTGGTTGGAAGCTTGATTTGTATTCAATTTGGGTTTTTATGCATATTGGGAATTGGCCAAGGTATGATTTTGGTTTCCTCTATGTAATATATAATATTTCTGGACACTTAGGCTAGTGACCCATAGGATAGGATTGTATTAAATTGGTTGTTGAATTTTTGAATGATGATGTGTGATGATTTGATGATTTTAGATTATTTTGATGATATTGGTATTGATGTTGATAAATGATGTTGGATGTTGAAATTGAAGTTGATTTCTCATGATTAGTAGTGATGGAATGATGATTGATGAGTTTGTATGTGAGAAATGGTTTAAAGTGATATAATTGATAATTGGGATTGAGAATTTGATGATATGAGTGGTGGAATGTGATACACATGGTAAGAACTGATGTGAGTTGAAGTTGGTGGGGTTTTGGTTGAAAATTTTGGTAACTTGAGAATTTAGTGAACCTTGGTAAAAACGAATTTTTGATGAACTTCAACGGATCATATCTTGAGCTACAGTTTGTGAAATGGGATGAATTTTATATCAAATCAATGATAATTTAAGGAGCTTTAAAATGGTACCAATTTTGTAGAAATCCAAATTTTGTAGAGAAAGATATGATCATTGCAAGTTGGTGTCTGAAATCTGAATTCTATGAATGCTGCAGAATTTGTGATTTCTGGTTTGTGTGCGCACGCACAGCCCTGTGTGCATGCACACCCTATGTATTTTTGAAAGTATGCACATGCACAGCCTTGTGCGCACGCACACACGGGGATATGGCTGCTGTTGGGAGTGCTAGCACGCCCTGTGCGCACACACAACCAACGAACTTTTGCAAGCTATACGCACGCACACGCTGGGAAGTGCATTCTATTGGGGGGCATTCGCACGTTATGTGCGTGCACTCAACAATGAAAATTTTGTGCACACTTTTTGAAAATCCTTTGGGCGTGCGTATGCATAACCCTATGCGTACGCACACTGTCCTATTTTTTAATAAAAACCTTGTTTTTAACTGTTTCACCTTTCTGGCAAGCTTGTAAACTTCCGTGACACTTATCTAAGACCCTTTGGCCTGTTTTTGGATGTGAAAACATAGAGAAGGTCCTAGGTGAATTTAATTCAGAATTTCTGGTAAAAAGTTAGAGAACGGAGGCTTAGGTTTCTGGTGTGCTGAGGACGGATTAGCTGAGAGAGATGACGAAGTATTGTAATACCGGTTGATATAAAGAATATAGAAATTATGAATTGACAGTGGTTGAGATAAAACTGGGACTCGGAATGGAAATTATGAATTGATAGTGGTTGAGATGAGTCTGGGACTCGAAATGCAATGATGAATTATTGATATGCTGAAAATGATTTTCTAAAAACCACTGGATTATTGTTATATAATGAGACTTGTTGAGACGCTATGCGCCTGGCAGGGACGATAGGTTAATCCCGCATGTCGGGGTTGCGGCGACGACGTAACGACGGTAGGTTTATCCTGCTTACGCTGAGATGTGAGGTCTGTGGCAAGAGTATCCCGCTCACATCCCTTCAGAATCACTATAGTGTGTAGGCACTAACATCCTGGACCGTGTTCCGGGAACGATATCTCGGGGGTTCCCATTATGAGACTGAAGGGCGACATCTCCATGGAGATGTGTCGGGTTGGCAGTTGAACCAATATTGTGATATCACAGCCAATAGGACAGGCATTCATCATGTACATCTTTTATCTGTTTGCTTGCTTTACTGACTTGTATTGCTTGCCTAATTATATAACATGTCTAATTGCCTATTTGAATTACTCGACATATATGCTTATACTTGTACTTTACTTGCATTGTATTAATTGTGTATTCTACTGGGCTTGAGGAGGTTCGAAAGGCGGTGGCGATGGGATCGCATGGAGGATAGGTTGGTGAAGGCTATGGGACAGCAGAGAGTTGCTAGTTTAGAAATCCACTAATTCGGACTCCCTCTCTCTATAAGTTCGAATTCTCTCCTTTCTACCTCCTCTTTCTATTCTTTTTTTCCTCTGACATCTCAAGGAATCTCTATACTGTGACATAGAGGATTCCATACTTTCTTCTCCTCTCTTTCATATGAGCAGGAACAAAGACAAAGGCATTCTTGTTGAAACTGATCCTGAACCTGAAAGGACCTTGAAAAGAAAGCTAAGAGAAGCTAAAGCACAATTCTTTAGAGAGGACCTAACAAAAATTTTCGAAAAAGAAAAGGACATGGCAGCCGAAAATAACAACAATGCTAACAATGCAAGGAAGGTGCTTGGTAACTTTACTGCACCTACTCCCGACTTCTATGGGAGAAGCATCTCAATCTCTGCCATTGGAGAAAACAACTGTGAGTTTAAGCCTCAATTAGTTTCTCTAATGCAACAGAATTGCAAGTTTTATGGACTTCCATTGAAAGATTCTCATCAGTTCTTAGCTGAATTCTTGCAAATCTGTGACACTGTCAAGACCAATGGAGTTGATCCCGAAGTCTACAGGCTTATGCTTTTTCCCTTTGCTGTAAGAGACAGAGCTAGAGTATGGTTGGATTCACAACCTAAGGAAAGCCTGAACTCTTGGGAAAAGCTAGTCAGTGCTTTTCTAGCCAAATTCTTTCCACCTCAAAAATTGAGTAAGCTTAGAGTGGAAGTCCAGACCTTCAGACAGAAGGAAGGAGAATCCCTCTATGAAGCTTGGAAAAGATACAAGCAATTGATTAGAAGGTGTCCTTCTGACATGCTTTCAGAATGGAGCATCATAGGTATCTTCTATGATGGTCTGTCTGAACTGTCCAAGATGTCTTTGGACAACTCTGCAGGTGGATCTCTTCATCTGAAGAAGACGCCTGAAGAAGCTCAGGAACTCATTGAAATGGTTGCAAATAACCAATTCATGTACACTTCTGAAAGAAATCCTGTGAATAATGGGACAACTCAGAAGAAAGGAGTTCTTGAGATAGATACTTTGAATGCCATATTGGCTCAGAACAAAATATTGACTTAGCAAGTCAATATGATTTCTCAGAGTCTGTTTGGCATGCAAGCAGCAACAGGCAGTACCAAAGAAGCTTCATCTGAAGAAGAAGCTTATGATCCTGAGAACCCAGCAATGGAAGAGGTGAATTACATGGGAGAACCCTATGGAAACACCTATAATCCTTCATGGAGAAATCATCCAAATCTCACATGGAAGGACCAACAGAGGCCTCAAAAAGGCTTCAACAATAGTAATGGTGGAAGAAACAGGTTTAGCAATAGCAAGCCTTTTCCATCATCTTCTCAGCAACAGACAGAGAATTCTAAGCAGAGCCAATCTGACTTAGCAACTATAGTCTCTGATCTATCTAAGACCACTCTAAGTTTCATGACTGAAACAAGGTCCTCCAATAGAAATTTGGAGGCACAAATGGGTCAACTGAGTAAGAAAGTTACTGAACTCCCTTCTAGTACTCTCCCAAGCAATACAGAAGAGAACCCAAAGAGAGAGTGCAAGGCTATAAACACGTCCCACATGGCCGAACCTGGAGAGGAGGAAAAGGCAGTGAATTCCACTGAGGAAGACCTCAATGGACATCCACTGGCCTCCAAGGAGTTCCCTAATGAGGAACCATGGGAATCTGAGGCTCATACAGAGACCATAGAGATTCCATTGAATTTGTTTCTGCCATTCATGAGCTCTGATGAGTATTCTTCCTCTGAAGAGGATGAAGATGTTAATGAAGAGCAAGTTGCTAAGTACCTTGGAGCAATCATGAAGCTAAATGCCAAGTTATTTGGTGATGAGACTTGGGAGGATGAACCCCCCTTGCTCACTAAAGAACTGGATGACTTGACTAGGCAGAGATTACCTCAGAAGAGATAGGATCCTAGAAAGTTCTCAATACCTTGTACCATAGGCACCATGACCTTTGAGAAGGCTCTGTGTGACCTGGGGTCAAGTATAAACCTCATGCCACTCTCTGTGATGGAGAAGCTAGGGATCCTTGAGGTACAAGCTGCAAGAATCTCACTAGAGATGGCAGACAATTCAAGGAAATAGGCTTATGGACTTGTAGAGGATGTCTTGGTAAAGGTTGAGGACCATTACATCCCTGCTGATTTCATAATCCTAGACACTGGGAAGTGTATGGATGAATCCATCATCCTTAGTAGACCCTTCCTAACCACAGCAAAAGCTGTGATTGATGTTGACAGAGGAGAATTGGTCCTCCAAGTGAATGAGGACTCCCTTATGTTTAAAAGCTCAAGGATCTCCCTCTATAGACATGGAGAAGAAGCATGAAAAGCTTCTCTCAATGCAGAGTCAAACAAAGCCCCCCATTCAAACTCTAAGTTTAGTGTTGGGAGGCCATCATCATGCTCTGAGTATCTGTGAGGCTCCATGAGAGCCCACTGTCAAGCTATTGACATTAAAGAAGCGCTTGTTGGGAGGCAACCCAATTTTATTATATCTATTTATTTTCCATTATTATTTTATATTTTATGTATGTTGATGATCATGTGAAGTCACAAAAACAACTAAAAAAGCAAAAACAGAATGAAAAAAAATAGCACACCCTGGAGGAGAAGATTACTAGCGTTTAAACGCCAGTAAGGGTAGCAGAATAGGCGTTAAACGCCCAGCCTGGCACCATTCTGGGCGTTTAACACCAGAAATGGGCACAGAGCTGGCATTCAACGCCAGAAAGGGGAGAAAAGCTGGCGTTAAATGCCAGAAATGGGCAGCAACCTGGCGTTTAACGCCAGGATTGGCACAGGAAGGGCCGTTTACACGCCAACATGGTGCAGGGATGAGAATTCCTTGACACCTCAGGATCTGTGGACCCCACAGGATCCTCACCTACCCCACCTATCTCTCTCTTCTTCACACTTAACCATAACACCCTTCCCCAAATATCCTTCACCAATCACCTCAATACCTCTTCTCCAAAAACTCTCACCTATCACATCCTACCCTCTTCTCCATAATCTCTTCACCAATCCACATCCACCCATCATAAAACCCCACGTACCTCACCATTCAAATTCAAACCACTTTCCCTCCCAAACCCACCCATACATGGCCGAACCCTAACCCTCTCTCCACTCCTATATAAACCCATCTTCACTCCTTCATTTTCACACACCATACACCCTACTCACCCCCTTGGCCGAAACACTATACCCCCTCTATCTCCTCTATTTCTTCTTCTTCTACTCTTTTCTTTCTTCTTTTGCTCGAGGACGAGCAAACCTTCTAAGTTTGGTGTGGGAAAAGCTAAAGCTTTTTATTTTTCCATAACCATTTATGGCACCAAAGGCCAGAGAAACCTCTAGAAAGAGGAAAGGGAAGGCAAAAGCTTCCACCTCCGAGTCATGGGAGATGGAGAGATTCATCTCAAAGGTGCATCAAGACCACTTCTATGAAGTTGTGGCCAAGAAGAAGGTGATCTCCCAAGTCCCCTTCAAGCTCAAAAAGGGCGAATATCTGGAGATTCGACATCAGATTCAAAGAAGAGGTTGGGAAATTCTCACCAACCCCATTCAACAAGTCGGGATCTTAATGGTTCAAGAGTTCTATGCCAATGCATGGATCACCAAGAACCATGATCAAAGTGTAAACCCAGATCCGAAGAATTGGCTTACAATGGTCTGGGGAAAATGCTTAGATTTCAGTCCGGAAAATGTAAGGTTGGCATTCAACTTGCCCATGATGCAAGGAGATGCACGCCCCTACACTAGAAGGGTCAACTTTGATCAAAGGTTGGACCAAGTCCTCATAGACATTTGTGAAGAGGGTGCCCAATGGAAGAGAGATTCAAGAGGAAAGCCGGTTCAACTAAGAAGGCATGACCTCAAGCCCGTGGCTAGGGGATGGTTGGAGTTCATCCAACGCTCAATCATTCCCACTAGCAACCGGTCTGAAGTTACTATAGACCGGGCTATCATGATCCAAAGCATCATGATTGAAGAGGAAGTAGAAGTTCATGAGGTTATATCCCTAGAACTTTACAAGGTGGCGGACAAGTCCTCTACTTTGGCAAGGTTAGCCTTCCCTCATCTCATTTGTCACCTATGCAATTCAGCTGGAATTGACATAGAGGAAAACATCCTCATTGATGAGGACAAGCCCATCACTAAGAAAAGGATGGAGCAAACAAGAGATCCCACTCATAGACAAGAGCATGAGGAAATTCCTCATCATGAAATCCCTGAGATGCCTCAAGGGATGCACTTTTCTCCACAAAATTATTGGGAGCAAATCAACACCTCCCTAGGAGAATTAAGTTCCAATATGGGACAACTAAGGGTGGAACACCAAGAACATTCCATCCTCCTCCATGAAATTAGAGAAGACCAAAAAGTCATGAGAGAGGAGCAACAAAGGCAAAGAAGATACATTGAGGAGCTCAAACACTCCATAAGATCTTCAAGAGGAAGAACAAGCCGCCATCACTAAGGTAGACCCGTTCTTTGATTTTCTTGTTCTTTATTTTCTGTTTTTTTCAAAAATTATGCTTTATGCTCTATCTATGTTTGTGTCTTTATTACATGATCACTAGTGTCTAAGTGTCTATGCCTTAAAGTTATGAATGTCCTATGAATCCATCACCTTTCTTAAATGAAAAATGTTTTAATTTCAAAAGAAAAAGAAGTACATGAATTTCGAATTTTAAAATAGTTTAATTATTTTGATGTGGTGGCAATACTTTTTGTTTTCTGAATGAATGCATGAACAGTGCATATTTTTGAATTTGTTGTTTATGAATGTTAAAATTGTTGGCTCTTGAAAGAATGATGGAAAAGGTGAAATGTTATTGATAATCTGAAAAAATCATAAAATTGATTCTTAAAGCAAGAAAAAGCAATGAAAAGCTTGCGAAAAAAAAGAAGAAAAAAAAGAGGGAGAAAGAAAAAGAAAAAGCTAGCAGAAAAAGCCAATATCCCTTTAAACCAAAAGGCAAGGGTAAAATAAAAAGGATCCAAGGCTTTGAGCATTAGTGGATAGGAGGGCCCACAGGAATAAAATCCTGGCCTAAGCGGCTAAACTAAGATGTCCCTAACCATGTGCTTGTGGCGTGAAGGTGTCAAGTGAAAAGCTTGAGACTGAGCGGTTAAAGTCGTGGTCCAAAGCAAAAAGAGTGTGCTTAAGAGCTCTGGACACCTCTAATTGGGGACTTTAGCAAAGCTGAGTCACAATCTGAAAAGGTTCACCCAGTTATGTGTCTATGGCATTTATGTATCCGGTGGTAATACTAGAAAATAAAGTGCTTAGGGTCACGGCCAAGACTCATAAAGTAACTGTGTTCAAGAATCAACATACTGAACTAGGAGAATCAATAACACTATCTGAATTCTGAGTTCCTATAGATGCCAATCATTCTGAACTTCAAAGGATAAAGTGAGATGCCAAAACTGTTCAGAAGCAAAAAGCTACTAGCCCCGCTCATCTAATTAAGACTGATCTTCATAGATGTTTTTGGAATTCATTGTATATTCCCTTCTTTTTATCCTATTTGATTTTCAGTTGCTTGGGGATAAACAACAATTTAAGTTTGGTGTTGTGATGAGCGGATAATTTATATGCTTTTTGGCATTATTTTTAGTATGTTTTTAGTATATTTTTGTTAGTTTTTATTATGTTTTTATTAGTTTTTATTCAAAATTCACATTTTTGGACTTTACTATGAGTTTGTGTTTTTTTTGTGATTTCAGGTAGTTTCTGGCTGAAATTGAGGGACCTGAGTAAAAATCTGATTCAGAGGCTAAAAAAGGACTGCAGATGCTGTTGGATTCTGACCTCCCTGCACTCGAAGTGGATTTTCTGGAGCCATAGAAGCCCACTTGGCGTGCTCTCAATTGCGTTGGAAAGTCGACCTCCTGGGCTTTCCAGCAATATATAATAGTCCATACTTTGCCCAAGATTTGATGGCCCAAACTGGCATTCCAAGTCAGCATAAAAATTCTGGCGTCAAAACGCTAGAACTGGCATAAAAGCTGGAGTTAAACGCCTAAACTGGCACAAAAGCTGGAGTTTAACTCCAAGAAAAGTCTCTACATGTGAAAGCTTCAATGCTCAGCCCAAGCACACACCAAGTGGGCCCGGAAGAAGATTTCTGCATCAATTACTCATTTCTGTAAACCCTAGGTTACTAGTTTTCTATAAATAGGACCTTTTGCTATTGTATTTTCATACTTTTGATCTTGGAATACTTTTCATCTTTGGGAGGCTGGCCATTCGGCCATGCCTAGATCCTCTTGTTCTTATGTATTTTCAACGGTGGAGTTTCTACACACCATAGATTAAGGTGTGGAGCTCTGCTATTCCTCATGAATTAATGCAAAGTACTACTGTTTTTTATTCAATTCACGCCTACTTCTTCTCTAAGATATACACTCGTTCTTCAATCTGATGAATGTGATAATCTGTGACAATCATCACTATTCTCACCTATGAACGCGTGCCTGACAACCACCTCCGTTCTACATGCAACCAAGCTTGAATGTGTATCTCTTGGGTTTCTAATCTAAGATTAGAACCTTCGTGGTATAGGCTAGAATTATTGGCGGCCATTCCTGAGATCCGAAAAGTCTAAACCTTGTCTGTGGTATTCTGAGTAGGATTTGGGAAGGAATGACTGTGACGAGCTTCAAACTCGTGAGTGTTGGGCGTAGTGACAGACGCAAAAGGATCAATGGATCCTATTCCAACATGATCGAGAACCAACAACTGATTAGCCGTGCGGTGACAGCGCATTTGGACCATTTTCACTGAGAGAACGGGAGGTAGCCATTGACAACGGTGAAACCCAACATACAGCTTGCCATGGAAAGGAGTATGAATGATTGGATGAAGACAATAGGAAAGAAGAAGTTCAGGAGGAACAAAGCATCTTCATACGCTTATCTGAAATTCTCACCAATGAATTACATAAGTATCTCTATCTTATTTTATATTTTATTCATCTTTTAATTATCAATTCTCCATAACCATTTGAATCCGCCTGACTGAGATTTACAAAATGACCATAGCTTGCTTCAAGCCGACAATCTCTGTGGGATCGACCCTAACTCACGTAAGGTTTATTACTTGGACGACCCAGTGCACTTGCTGGTTTGTTGTGCGGAGTTGTGACAAAGAGTTGAGATTACAATTGTGCGTACCAAGTTGTTGGCACCATTGATGATCACAATTTCGTGCACCAGGGTTCAACGCCCATATGGAAAGCAAGGAATTCAATTGCCCTAGCCTCTCAAGACCAGTAGGTCCCACAAAATCTCCACCTACACCACCCTCTTCTACTCTATTCTTCTCCATTGTTCATATTTGCTCGAGGACGAGCAAAACTCTTAAGTTTGGTGTTGCAAAAGCTTTGTTTTTTGACTTCTACCACTCCTAAGTATGGCACCAAAGACTGGTGAAACCTCTCTGGGAGAGTGGAGCTCAAACGTGGAGCAACTGAGGTTGGAACATCAAGAGCACTCCACCATCCTCCATGAAATAGAAGAAGATTAGAGAGCTTTGAGGGAAGAACAACAGAGACAAGGGCGTGACATTGAAGAGATCAAGCACTACATTGGATCCTCAAGGAGGAATAGTAGCCGCCATCATTAAGGTGGATTCGTTCTCTTAATCCCCTTTTCTTATGTTATTTTTCTGTTTTCTGTTATGTTTTCTGTTCTCTTGTTCTTCTTGCATGATCATCTATGTCTTAAAGTTATAAAATGTTCCATATATCCCTCACCCTACTTAAAAGAAAATTTTATTTTAAAAAAATTGAGAGATACATGAATTTTAAGTTATATAATAAGAATACTTCAATTATTTTGATGTGGTGGCATTGCTTTTGTTTATGAATGCATGAATGAATAGTGCATATTTAAAGTTGGAAATTAAGATTGTTGGTTCTTGAAAGAATGATGAAAAAGAAAAAGTATTATTGGTAATCTGAAAAATCCAAAAATTGATTCTTGAAGTAAGAAAAAGCAGCAAAAAGAAAAAGAAAAAGCATGTTGCAAAAGAAAATAATTATATATGCATGCAAAAAATAATAAAATGGTGAAAAAAGTAAATAAATAAATAGAAAACAATAAATAGAAAAAGCCAATAGCTCTTTAAACCAAAAGGCAAGAGCAAAAAGCGAATAATCCTTTAAACCAAAAGGCAAGGGTAAAAGGATCCAAAGATCCTAAGAGTGTGCTTAAGAACTCTGGACACCTCTATCTAGGGATTCTAGAAAAGCTGAATCACAATCCAAAAGCGTTCACCCAGTTAAAGTGTTTGTGGCATTTATGTATCCGGTGGTAATACTGGAAAAAAAAAGTGCTTAAGTTCACGGCCAAGACTCTGAAAGCTGTGTTCAAGAATAAAAAAGAACTAAACTAGGAGAGTCAATAATATCATCTGGATTCTAAGTTCTTAAAGAGACCAACATTTCTGAGTTTCAATGGATAGTGAGATGCCAAAACTATTCAGAAGCAAAAAGCCACGAAGTCTTGCTCATCTAATTGAAACCGAACTTCAATGGAAACTCTGAGATTTATTGTATCTTACTCTTCTTTTTATCCTATTTTGTTTATAGTTGCTTGGGGACAAGTAACAGTTTAAGTTTGGTGTTGTGATGAGCGGATATTTTATATGCTTTTTGGCATCATTTTCATATAGTTTTAGCATGTTTAGTTTAATTTTTTATTAAGTTTTCATAGGTTTTAGTATAAAATTCACATTTTTTTATTTTACTTTGAGTTTGTGTGTTTTTATGCAATTTAAGATATTTTCTGGCTGAAATTGAGGAGCTGGAGCAAACGTTAGCAAAAGTCTGATTCAGAGACAGAGAAAGCACTGCAGATGCTATCCGGATCTGACCTCCTTGCACTCGAAAGAGATTTTCTGGAGCTACAGATGTCTAAATGGAGCATTCCCAACGGGTGTGGAAAGCTGACTTCCAGAGCTTTTCATCAATATATAATAGTTCATACTTTGCTTCAGAATAGAAGACCCAAAACTGGCATCAAACGCTAGCCTCTTGCCAAGCGTCCAGCGCCCAAAGGAGGAGACCAGCGTCCAAACGCCCAAAGAGGACCCCCTAGCTAGCATTCAATGCCCTAGAGGCCTCCTAGCACGTGGATCTTATCAAAGCTCAGCCCAAACACTCACCATGTGGGCCCCGGAAGTGGATTTTCGCAATAAAAGACGCTTTTACCATTTCTTATGTAATCTTTAGTCATTAGTTTAGTATTTTAAGGATATTTTACATGATCTTCTGCCACTTTTTGACACTTTTAAATGTTTTTTACCTTGTATTTTCTATCAGTATGAGTTTCTAAACCTCCTAGGTTGAGGGGAGGACCCTGCTGTGTTTTATGGATTAATAAAAGTATTACTGTTCTTTCTCAAATCTTGTTTGATTCTCTATTCTAAGATGTATCTTCGTTCTTCATCAATATGAATGTGTTGAACTGGCATAAGGTTATCACATTCTACATGGGTTCAGATTGAGTCTTTCATCGGATAATGATGAACCACCAGCTTGATTATACATCTCTTAGACGGCTAATCCACGACTTCATTGGGGACTTCTCAAGACACCAGTTCATCCGAAGTATTGGGAGATTAGGGTCTCTGTGATAGAGGCTAGAATCCAAAGGCACAACATTCTCTGCTCTGGAAGATCCGACCTTATCTGTGGCATTTTGAGTAGGATCATTAAGGAGAATGGACTGCAGGAGCTTCACCCTCAATCAGAATGGATCCGCACTAACCCTGGGGTTCAGATATGGAGGAGTATTGGCGACTGCTCAAACCAGCATCAATCACATACAGCCTATGATAGAAGAAATTATTCACAGTTGAAGAAGACAGTAATACCAGAGTTAATCCAGAAGAACAAAGTATCTCCAAGCCTTAACCACCTTCTTATAAAAGTTTACATGACTTCTGAGTAATGTTATATTTATATCATTCTTAATCCAACAACTCTTTTATCCGCATGACTAAGATCTGCAAGATAACCATAGCTTGCTTCAAACCACAATCCTTGTGGGATCGACCCTGACTCACTCAGGTATTACTTGGACAACCCAGTGCACTTGCTGGTTCAGTTGTACGAAGTGTGGGGATTTGTGCACCAGAACCACTTTATCTTTTCAATACCCACAATTATCTAAGCTCAACTATGACAATTGGGCATCCCAAATGAAAGCGATTCTCGGATTCTCAAGTAGTGTGGGAGATGGCTGAGAAAGGTTATGTAGAACCATAAAATATGGAGAAGCTAACAGAAGCTTAGAAGGACTTAGAAAATTAAAAAAAAAAAGAAAGATCAATGTGCACTTACTATCATTCATCAAGGCTTGGATGATGACATGTTTGAGAAGATTGCTGATATAACTAATGCAAAGAAAGCTTAGGATACTCTTCAAAATTCCGTCATAGGAGTTGAAAAAGTGAAGAAGGTTCGTCTTCAAACTCTAAGGGCTAAATTTGAGTCTCTAATTATAAAGGAGACTAAATCCATTTCAGATTATTTCACCAAAGTTTTGATAGTAGTGCACCAAATGAAAAGGCTTGGAGAAAAATTAGAAGATGTTCGTGTTGTTAAGAAAATCCTTCATTCTCTCAACTCAAAATTTTACCATGTGGAGGTAGCCATTGAGGAGTCAAAAAATTTGGATACGATGTCCATTGATCAGTTGAATAGTTCCTTACGGGGCCAGGAAGAAAGAATGGATAAAGCCAAGAAAGAATGTGTGGAGCATGTCTTGCAGGCAAAACTTTCGTAGAATGCTAGAGGAGAAGCCAACGAAAGTGGGAGACAAGGATGAGGTCGAGGCTATGGACGAGGACGAGGGCATGGTTACGGAAGAGGAACAGATGAGAAAATTTATTCTCAAGAGAAAAGAAATCAAAATTTTTCTCGACGTCGTGGAAGAGGAAGAACAGTTGACAAAAGACACATTGAATGCTATTCATATGGAAAGAATGGACATTATTCTTGGGAGTGTCAAACATCCAAAGAAGAAGAAAATAAACTTGTTTGTGCACAGTGACGATGTTGAAGAACCAACATTATTCCTTACGCTCAAGGAAGATCAAAATTCTGATGATAGTATGTGGTATCTTGACAATGGAGCTAGTAACCATATGACAGGTGATAGGAGTAAATTTGTAGCACTCGACACCAACATAAAAGGACACGTGCGTTTTGGTGATGAATCAAAAGTAGAGATCAATGGTAAAGGGACGATTCTATTCGAGCTAAAGAATGGAAGTCATCATAAATTTCTTTCCAATGTTTATTACATCCCCAAGATGAAGAATAATATCTTCAGTATTGGGCAACTTATGGAGCATGGTTGCAAGATAGTCATGGAAGATCGCTATCTTTGGCTTAAAGATAAAAATGGAAATTTTATTGCTAAGGTTTCTATGACAAGAAATCGTTTCTTCTTGTTAAACATGAGAAGTGGTGGAGCTATATGTTTGAAGTCATGTATTGAAGATCCACCATGGATTTGGCATATGAGATATGGACATTTAAATTTTGGTGGGCTCAAAGAATTGGGAACAAAGAAGATGGTTGGTGCACGAATTGTAAATCACACTTTTCACAACTCGTACCACTAACTAGCAAGTGCACTGGGTCATCCAAGTAATACGTTACGTGAGTAAGGGTCGATCCCACGGAGATTGTCGGCTTGAAGCAAGCTATCGTTATTTTGTAATTCTTAGTCAGAAAATTAATAATAAAAATGGTTAGGTTTATGAAGAGTAAATAGCATAAATTAAATAATACTTGTTATGCAGTAATGGAGAACAGATTGAGGATTTGGAGATGCTCTGTCTTCCGAATCTCTACTTTTCTATTGTCTTCTTCTTCACGCACGCAAGGCTCCTTCCATGGCAAGCTGTATGTTGGTGGATCACCGTTGTCAATGGCTACCATCCGTCCTCTCAGTGAAAATGGTCCAAATGCGCTGTCACCGCACGGCTAATCATCTGTCGGTTCTTACTCATGTTGGAATAGGATCCATTGATCCTTTTGCGTCTGTCACTACGCCCAACACTCGTGAGTTTGAAGCTCGTCACAGTCCTCCCATCCCAGATCCTACTCGAAATACCACAGACAAGGTTTAGACTTTCCGGATCTCAGGAATGGCCGCCAATAATTCTAGCCTATACCACAAAGACTCTGATCTCACGGATTCAAATGCTCTGTTGTCTTGAGATGCAATCAAACACGTGAACTAGGAATCAAAGAGATACACACTCAATCTAAAGTAGAACGGAAGTGGTTGTCAGGCACGCGTTCATAGGTTGAGAATGATGATGAGTGTCATGGATCATCACATTCATCATGGTTAAGTACAAGCGAGTATCTTAGAACAGAAACAAGCGTGATTGAATAGAAAACAGAAGTAATTGCATTAATCCATCGAGACACAGCAGAGCTCCTCACCCCCAATCATGGAGTTTAGAGACTCATGCCATAGAGATACAATGTAAAACATGAAAGTATCATGAGGTACAAAATAAATCTCTAAAAGTAGTTTTTATACTAAAGTAATAACCTAGGTTTACAGAAAATGGGTAAACTAAGATAGATAGTGCAGAAATCCACTTTCGGGGCCCACTTGGTGTGTGCTTGGGCTGAGCATTGAAGCTTCCATGTGTAGAGACTTTTCTTGGAGTTAAACGCCAAGTTACTGCCTGTTTCTGGCGTTTAACTCCAGTTTTTATGCCAGTTCTGGCGTTTAACGCCAGAATAGGGTAAAGACCTGGCGTAAAATGCCAATTTGCATCATCAAAACTTGGGCAAAGTATGGACTATTATATAATGCTGGAAAGCCCTAGATGTCTACTTTCCAACGCAATTGAGAGCGCGCCAATTGGGCTTCTGTAACTCCAGAAAATCTATTTCGAGTGCAGGGAGGTCAGAATCATATTTTTGCTCAGGTCCCTTAATTTCAGCCAGAAAATACCTGAAATCACAGAAAAGCACACAAACTCATAGTAAAGTCCAGAAATGTGATTTTTATTTAAAAACTAATAAAAATATAATAAAAAAACTAACTAAATCATACTAAAAACTACCTAAAAACAATGCCAAAAAGCGTATAAATTATCTGCTCATCACAACACCAAACTTAAATTGTTGCTTGTCCCCAAGCAACTAAAAACAAAATAGGATAAAAATAAGAAAATATACTATAAATCCCACAATATCAATGAAGCTTAGTTCTAATTAGATGATCTGGGCTTGTAGCTTTTTGCTTCTGAACAGTTTTGGCATTTCACTTTTTCCTTTGAAGTTCAAAATCATTGGCATCTATAGGAACTCAGAATTAAAATAGTGTTATTGATTCTCTTAGTTTAGTATGTTGATTCTTGAACACAGCTACTTTATGAGTCTTGGCCGTGGCCCTAAGCACTTTGTTTTCCAGTATTACCACCGGATACATAAATGCCACAGATACATAACTGGGTGAACCTTTTCAGATTGTGACTTAGCTTTGCTGAAGTCCCCAGTTAGAGGTGTCCAGAGTTCTTAAGTACACTCTTTTTGCTTTGGATCACGACTTTAACCACTCAGTCTCAAGCTTTTCACTTGTACCTTCATGCCACAAGCACATGGTTAGGGACAGCTTGATTTAGCCGCTTAGGCCTGGATTTTATTTCCTTAGGCCCTCCTATCCATTAATGCTCAAAGTCTTGGATCCTTTTTACCCTTGCCTTTTGGTTTTAAGGGCTATTGGCTTTTTCTGCTTGCTTTTTTTTCTTTTTTTTAATTTTCACTCTTTTTTTCTTTTTTTTCGCAAGCTTTGTTATTCATTGGTTTTTCTTGCTTCAAGAATCAATTTTATGATTTTTTAGATTATCAATAATATTTCTCTTTTTCATCATTCTTTCAAGAGACAACAAATTTAACATTCATAAACTCCACTATAAAAAATATGCACTATTCAAGCATTCATTCAGAAAATAAAAAGTATTGCC
Source organism: Arachis ipaensis (assembly GCF_000816755.2). Taxonomy (NCBI): domain Eukaryota; kingdom Viridiplantae; phylum Streptophyta; class Magnoliopsida; order Fabales; family Fabaceae; genus Arachis; species Arachis ipaensis. Next base: position 72,065,473 of record NC_029786.2, read on the forward strand.
ACCACATCAATATAATTAAACTAATTTCAAGATAAAAATTGAAATTAATGTATTTCTTGTTCTTTTGTAATTAGGAACATTTTTCATTTAAGAAAGGTAAAAGATTTATGGGACATTCATAACTTTAAGGCATAGACACTAAACACTTATGATCATGTAGTAAAGATACAAAACATAGTCAAACATAAAGCTCAAAACCGAAAACAGAAAAACAAATAGACAAGGAGATTAAGGAACGGGTCCACCTTAGTGAGGCTGGCGTCTTCTTCCTCTTGAAGAACCAATGGTGCTCTTGAGCTCCTCTATGTCTCTTCCTTGCCTTTGTTGCTCTTCCCTCATGGCTCTTTGATCTGCAGTCAAATTCTCTACCACTGAACTATGGACCCTTGAGATGAACCTCTCCATCTCTCATGACTCGGGGGTAGAAGCAACTACCTTCTTTTTCCTCTTTCTAGAGGTTTCTCCGGCCTTAGGTGCCATAAATGGTTATGGAAAAACAAAAAAGCAACGCTTTTTTTTTTCACACCAAACTTAAAAGGTTTGCTCGTCCTCGAGCAAAAGAAAAAAAAAGAGAGTAGAAGGAGAAGTGGAGGAAATGGAGGTTGGTGGGTGATGAGCGGATATTTTATACGCTTTTTGGGGTTAATTTCATATAGTTTTGAGTATGTTCTAGTTAGTTTTTAGTTTATTTCCATTAGTTTTTAGGAAAAATTCATATTTCTGGACTTTACTATGAGTTGTGTGTTTTTTTGTAATTTCAGGTATTTTTCTGGCTGGAATTGAAGGAGCTGAGAAAAAATCTGATTCAGGCTGAAAAAGGACTGCTGATGCTGTTGGATTCTGACCTCCCTGAACTCGAAGTGGATTTTCTGGAGCTACAGAACTCGAAATGGCATGCTTCCAATTGCGTTGGAAAGTAGACATCCAGGGATTTCCAGCAATATATAATAGTCCATACTTTGCACAAAGATAGATGACGTAAACTGGCATTCAAATAAAAATATTTCTTCTATTTTACATCATCTCTCTTTCTCCATCATGGACCTAAAGCGGAAATGAACAGTCCAGGAGGACTCTGGGGTCATATTCTAACCCCTCTACTGCTTCATATGGGAGTAGTATCTGCATATCCTCCATTGGAGTCAGTAGCTTTGAGTTGAATCCTCAGCTCATTATCATGGTGTAGCAAAGCTGCCAGTATTCCGGTCTTCCACAAGAAGAACCTACAGAGTTTCTGGCACAATTTTTACAAATTGCTGACACAGTACATGATAAGAAAATAGATCAGGATGTCTACAGACTATTACTGTTTTCATTTGCTGTAAAAGATCAAGCTAAAAGGTGGTTGAATAACCAACCTAAGGCTAGCATAAAGACATGGAAACAGCTGACAGAAAAATTCCTGAATCAGTACTTTCCCCCAAAACAGATGACACAGCTAAGGCTGGACATCTAAGGCTTTAAACAAGGAGATAATGAATCTCTTTATGATGCCTAGGAAAGATACAGAGAGATA
>NC_029786.2:72067083-72068207 GCF_000816755.2 Arachis ipaensis
TGGGCCATTCGCCTTTCCCACTGACTTTGTTGTGCTGGAAATGGAGGAGCACAAGAGTGCTACTTTCATTCTAGGAAGACCCTTCCTAGCAACTGGACGATCCCTTATTAACGTCCAACAGGGGGAAATAACCCTGAGAGTCAATGATGATGAGTTCAAGTTGAACGTTGTCAAAGCCATGCAGCATCCAGACACATCAACAGACTGCATAAAAGTTGATCTTATTGACTCTTTGGAAGAAGAGATCAACATGGCTGAGAGTCTTGAATCAGAGTTAGAAAACATCTTTAAAGATGTTCAGCCTGATTTAGAGGATTCAGAGGACATGAAAGAGCCTCTGAAATTTCTTCTTGAAGAGGAGAAACCTCCTAAACCCGAGCTCAAGCCATTACCACCATCCTTGAAATATGCATTTCTGGGAGAAGGTGACACTTTTCCAGTGATCATAAGCTCTGCTTTAAATTCACAGGAAGAGGAGGCACTTATTCAGGTGCTAAGGACACACAAGACAGCTCTTGGGTGGTCCATAGGTGACCTTAAGGGCATAAGCCCAGCTAGATGCATGCACAAAATCTTATTGGAGGATAATGCTAAACCAGTGGTTCAACCACAAAGGCGGCTAAATCCAGCCATGAAAGAAGTGGTGCAAAAAGAGGTCACCAAGCTACTAGAGGCTGGGATTATTTATCCTATTTCTGATAGCCCCTGGGTGAGCCCTGTCCAAGTCGTCCCAAAAAAGGGAGGCATGACAGTGATTCATAATGAAAAAAATGAACTGGTTCCTACAAGAACAGTTAAAGGGTGGCGCATGTGTATTGACTATAGAAGGCTCAATACAGCCACTAGAAAGGATCATTTTCCTCTACCATTCATAGACCAGATGCTAGAAAGACTAGCAGGTCATGATTATTACTGCTTTTTGGATGGATACTCAGGCTATAACCAGATTGCAGTAGATCCCCAGGATCAAGAGAAAACAGCATTCACATGTCCATCCGGAGTGTTTGCTTATAGAAGGATGCCATTTGGGCTATGTAATGCGCCTACAACCTTCCAGAGATGCATGCTCTCTATTTTCTCTGATATGGTGGAAAAATTTCTGGAAGTCTTCATGGATGACTTCT
>NC_029786.2:72068376-72069234 GCF_000816755.2 Arachis ipaensis
CCCTCCCCTCTCTTGAGATCTCTGAGACTTTTCCGGTTGAGCATTTATTTGCCATTCAGGAATCACCATGGTTTGCCGATATTGCAAACTATAAAGCTGCAAGATTCATACCCAAGGAGTACAACATGATACAAAAGAAGAAATTAATTACTGATGCAAAGTATTACTTGTGGGATGAACCTTATCTCTTTAAGAGATGTGCAGACGGAATAATCCGTAGGTGCGTGCCTAGAGAAGAAGCACAGAAGATCCTGTGGCATTGCCATGGATCTCAATATGGAGGCCATTTCGGAGGTGAGCGAACAGCCACCAAGGTCCTCCAATGTGGCTTCTATTGGCCCACACTCTATAAAGATTCCCGAGAGTTTGTACGTAACTGTGACAGTTGCCAAAGAGTTGGCAATCTGCCTCATGGTTACGCCATGCCTCAACAAGGAATCTTGGAGATTGAGTTGTTTGACGTATGGGGAATTGACTTCATGGGACCTTTCCCACCATCATACTCAAACACTTATATTCTGGTGGCAGTTGATTATGTATCAAAATGGGTTGAGGCCATTGCCACACCCACCAATGATACTAAGACAGTGCTGAAATTCCTCCAGAAACATATCTTTAGCAGATTTGGTATCCCTAGAGTACTAATCAGTGATGGGGACACTCACTTCTGCAATAAACAGCTTTACTCCGCCATGGTTCGGTATGGAATTCGCCACAAGGTGGCCACTCCATATCATCCACAAACCAATGGGCAACCTGAAGTCTCTAATAGAGAACTAAAAAGAATCCTGGAACGGACTGTGATTAACCGTAGAAAGGATTGGGCAAGAAGCTTGGATGATGCTCTGTGGGCTTACA
>NC_029786.2:72070120-72072223 GCF_000816755.2 Arachis ipaensis
GGAAGGAACATGGTCCAGGAGTTCTATGCTAATATGTGGCAGACTGACAAGCAAAAACTATCTGGAACTGCCTTCTATGACTATCGGACCGTGGTTAGAGGAAAGATTGTTCATACCCACCCTGACAGAATCAGGGAGATCTTAAAGCTACCTCAGCAAAAGGATGATCCAGACTCCTTCAACAGGAGGATGATGAGAGCAGACATGGGCCTGGATAAGATTCTAGAGGACATATGTATCCCTGGAGCCAGGTGGACCACCAACACAAAGGGTGTCCCAAATCAACTCAAGAGAGAGGATCTCAAACCAGTCGCCAGAGAATGGCTAGACTTCATTGGGTATTCTCTGTTGCCTACTAGCAACCATTCTGAAGTCACAGTTAAAAGAGCAGTGATGATCCATTGCATCATGACGGAAAAGGAAGTGGAGGTTCATCAGCTGATTTCAGCTAAACTCTACAAAATTGCTAACAAAAATTCTAAAGAGGCCAGGTTGGCTTATCCAAGCGTGATTTCTCTGCTCTGCAAGGACGCTGGAGTAAGGATGGGAATAACTGAGTATATCTCAATTGAGAAGCCAATCACCAAAGCATCAATGGAAAAACAACAAGCACAGGAGGATCCCATCAAGAAGAGAGCACAGGAATTCCTCCCAGAGATCCCTCAATCTGAATACTGGGAGTATCTTGAGACGTCTGTTACCAAGATACGGGAAGCTATGGAGCAAATAATAAAAGAACAGAAGGAACACAGTCAAATGCTGACCTATATGTTTAAAGAACAAGAGGAGCAAGGGCGTGACTTAAGGGAATTGAAGCGCCAAAAGTCTTCTCTTGCAGGACCAAGCACCCCAAGGATCAGAGGAACCCCCGTTCCCCCAGAATAAAGGTTGTTAATTTCCAAGGTGTCAAGTGAAAACTTGAGACTGAGCGGTTAAAGTCAAGGTCCAAAGCAGAAAGAAGAGTGTGCTTAAGAACTCTGGACACCTCTAATTGGGGACTTTAGCAAAGCTGAGTCACAATCTGAAAAGGTTCACCCAGTTATGTGTCTGTGGCATTTATGTATCCGGTGGTAATACTGGAAAACAAAGTGCTTAGGGCCACAGCCAAGACTCATAAAGAAGCTGTGTTCAAGAATCATCACACTGAAATAGGAGAATCAATAACACTATCTGAATTCTAGGTTCCTATAGATGCCAATCACTCTGAGCTTCAATGGATAAAGTGAGATGCCAAAACTGTTCAGAAGCAAAAAGCTACTAGTCCCGCTCATCTAATTAGAATCTGAGCTTCACTCAAAAACTCTGAGATATTATTGCTTCTCAACCTATTAGTCTTCTATTTTATTTGTCTAGTTGCTTGAGGACAAGCAACAGTTTAAGTTTGGTGTTGTGATGAGCGGATATTTTATACGCTTTTTGGGGATAATTTCATATAGTTTTGAGTATGTTTTAGTTAGTTTTTAGTCTATTTTTATTAGTTTTTAGGAAAAATTTATATTTCTGGACTTTACTATGAGTTGTGTATTTTTCTGTAATTTCAGGTATTTTTTTGGCTGAAATTGAAGGAGCTGAGCAAAAATCCGATTCAGGCTGAAAAAGGACTGCTGATGCTGTTGGATTCTGACCTCCCTACACTCGAAGTGGATTTTCTGGAGCTACAGAACTCGAAATGGCATGCTTCCAATTGCGTTGGAAAGTAGACATCCAGAAATTTCCAGAAATATATAATAGTCTATACTTTGCACAAGGATAGACGACGTAAACTGGCGTTCAACGCCAGTTCTCTGCCCAATTCTGGCGTCCAGCGCCAGAAAAGGATCAAAAGCTGGAGTTGAACGCCCAAACTGGCACAAAAACTGGCGTTCAACTCCACAAATGGCCTCTGCACGTGAATTGCTTAAATCTCAGCCCCAGCACAAACCAAGTGGGCCCCAGAAGTGGATCTCTGCATCATCCATCATAGTTTACTCATTTTTTGTAAACCTAGGCTACTAGTTTAGTATTTAAACAACTTTTAGAGACTTATTTTATATCTCATAACATTTTAGATCTGAACTTTGTACTCTTTGATGGCATGAGTCTCTAAACTCCATTGTTGGGGGT
>NC_029786.2:72072336-72085395 GCF_000816755.2 Arachis ipaensis
GAAGAATCCTATTCCAGTATGATCGAGAACCGACAGATGATTAGCCGTGCTGTGACAGAGCATGTGAGCATATTCTTCACTGAGAGGATGGGATGTAGCCATTGGCGATAGTGATCCCCTACATACAGCTTGCCATAGGAGGACGTGCATGCGTGAACAAGAAGATAGAGGAAAGCAGAGATTCAGAAGACAAAGCATCTCCAAAACTCCAACATATTCTCCATTACTGCATAACAAGTAACATTTAATCCATGCTCTCTTGCTCATTCGCAATTCAACTGATAAACATAATTGACTTCCTGACTAAGATTTACAAGATAACCATAGATTGCAACAATCTAACAATCTCCGTGGGATTCGACCCTTACTCACGTGAGGTATTACTTGGACGACCCAGTGCACTTGCTGGTCAGTGGTACGAGTTGTGAAAAGTGTGATTCACAATTTGTGCACCAGTAGGGATCCTGTGGGATCCACAGATCCTGAGAGGTCAAGGACTTCTCATCCCTGCTCCATTTAGGCATGCAAAATGCCCTTAGAGTGCAATTCTGGCGTTAAATGCTAGGTTGCAGCCTGTTTCTGGCATTTAACGCCAACTTTTCTTCCCTTTCTGCCGTTTAACACCAACTTGGTGCTCTGTTCTGGCGTTAAACGCCAGCTTGTTGCTTCTTTCTGGCGTTAAACGCCCAGAATGGTACCAGACTGGGCGTTTAACGCCCATTCTGCTACTCTCACTGGCGTTTAAATGCCAGTAAGTCTGTCCTCCAGGGTGTGCTATTTTTTATTCTGCTTTAATTCTGCATCTATTTTTATGACTCCACATGATCATCAACCTAAAGAAAACATAAAATAACAATGGAAAATGAAATGAAAAATTAATTAACATAGATAAATAAGATTGGGTTGCCTCCCAATAAGCGCTTCTTTACTGTCAATAGCTTGACATTACTGAGCCTTATAGTTTGCAATGTCTGCAAACCACGGAGCTTCCTGAATAGCAAACAATTGCTCATCCAGAAAGGTTTCAGAGATCTCAATAGAGGGGGAGGACGCCCCTTCTACTAGTTCTATCCGGGACAGATGATCAGCCACTTGGTTCTCTGTCCATTTTCTGTCTCTTATTTCTATATCAAACTCTTCCAGAAGCAACACCCATCTTATGAGCCTGAGTTTTGAATCCTGCTTTGTAAGTAGATATTTAAGAGCAGCATGGTCAGTGTACACAATCACTTTTGATCCTACTAAGTATGATCTAAACTTGTCAATGGCATAAACCACTGCAACCAGCTCTTTTTTGTGCTTGTGTAATTTTTTTGTGCATAATTTAAAACACGGCTAGCATAATAAATGACATGCAGAAGCTTGTTATGCCTCTGTCCCAATACTGTACCAATGGCATGGTCACTGGCATCACACATTAGTTCGAATGGTAATGTCCAGTCTGGTGCAGAAATGACTGGTGCTGTGACCAGCTTAGCTTTCAGAGTCTCAAACGCCTACAGACACTCTGTGTCAAACACAAATGGCGTGTCAACAGCTAGCAGATTGCTCAGAAGTTTTGCAATTTTTGAAAAATCCTTTATAAACCTCCTATAGAATCCTGCATGCCCCAGAAAGCTTCTGATTGCCTTAACATTGGCAGGTAGTGGTAATTTTTCAATTACCTCTACCTTAGCTTGATCCACCTCTATTCTCTTGTTCGAAATTTTGTGCCCAAGGACAATTCCTTCAGTCACCATAAAGTGACATTTCTCCCAGTTTAAAACTAGGTTAGTCTCTTGGCACCTTTTTAGAACAAGTGCTAGATGGTCAAGACAGGAGTTGAATGAGTCTCCAAATACTGAGAAGTCATCCATGAAGACTTCCAAAAATTTCTCTACTATATCAGAGAAGATAAAGAGCATGCACCTCTGAAAGGTTGCAGGTGCATTGCACAGACCAAATGGCATCCTTCTGTAGGAAAACACTCCAGATAGACATGTGAATGCTATTTTCTCTTGGTCCTGAGGATCTACTGCAATTTGGTTGTAACCTGAATAGCCATCCAAAAAGCAGTAGTATTCATGGCCTGCTAGTCTCTCTAGCATCTGGTCTATGAATGGTAGAGGAAAACGATCCTTCCTGGTGGCTGTATTAAGCCTTCTGTAGTCAATACACATATGCCACCCTGTAACTGTTCTTGTAGGAACCAGTTCATTCTTTTTATTATGAACCACTGTCATTCCACCCTTCTTGGGGACAACATGGACAGGACTCACCCAGGGGCTATTAGAAATAGGATAAATAATCCCAGCCTCTAGTAACTTAGTGACCTCTTTCTGCACCACCTCCTTCATGGCGGGATTTAGCCGCCTCTGTGGTTGAACCACTGGCTTAGCATCATCCTCCAATAGGATTTTGTGCATACATCTTGCTGGGCTGATGCCCTTAAGATCACTTATGGACCACCCAAGAGCTGTCTTGTGTTTGCTTAGCACTTGAAGTAGTGCTTTCTCTTCCTGTGGATTTAAAGCAGAGCTTATGATCACCGGAAAAGTGTCACCTTCTCCCAGAAATGCATATTTCAGGGATGGTGGTAGTGGTTTGAGCTCGGGTTTAGGAGGTTTCTCCTCTTCCTGAGGAATTTTCAGAGGTTCTTTTATTTCCTCTGATTCCTCCAGATCAGGCTGAACATCTTTAAAGATGTCTTCTAGCTCTGATTCGAGACTCTCAGCCATGTTGATCTCCTCTACCAGGGAGTCAATAATATCGATGCTCATGCAGTCATTTGATGTGTCTGGATGCTGCATAGCTTTGACAACATTTAACTTGAACTCATCCTCATTGACTTTCAAGGTCACTTCCCCTTTTTGGACATCAATGAGGGTTCGTCCAGTTGCTAGGAAAGGTCTTCCTAGAATGAGAGTTGCACTCTTGTGCTCCTCCATTTCCAGCACTACAAAGTCAGTAGAGAAGGCGAATGGCCCAACTTTGACAATCATGTCCTCAATTACGCCTGATGGGGTTTTAATGGAGCTATCAGCAAGTTGGAGGCATATCCGGGTTGGTTTAACTTCATCAGTCAAACCAAGCTTTTTGATAGTGGATGCAGGTATTAGGTTGATACTTGCCCCAAGATCACATAGAGCTGTCTTGGTATAATCATCCTCTAATATGCATGGTATCATAAAGCTTCCGGGATCTTTAAGCTTCTCTGGTAAGCTTTTCAGAATGACTGTACTGCATTCTTCAGTGAGGAAAACTTTTTCAGTTTCTCTCCAATCCTTCTTATGACTTAAGATATCTTTCATGAACTTAGCATAAGAGGGTATTTGCTCAAGTGCCTCTGCAAATAGAATCTTTATTTCAAGAGTCCTAAGATAGTCTGCAAAGCGGGAAAATTGTTTATCCTGTTCCGCTTGGCAAAGTTTCTGAGGATAAGGCATCTTGGCTTTGTATTCTTCAACCTTAGTTCTTGCAGGTTTATTTCCTACAGAAGTGGTTGGAGACGCCTGCCTAATGGGGTTGTTATCAGCACTTGCAGGTGTCTGATCCCCCATTGGCGTTTGAATGCCAGAATTGGGTGCTGTATGGGCGTTTAACGCCAGATTGCCACCCTTTTTCTGGTGTTTGGACGCCAGACTTGGCTATCCACTAGACGTTTAACGCCAACTTCTTATCTTTTTCTGGCGTTTGAACGACAGAATCCTTCCTCTCTGGGCTCTTACTGTCCTCAGAGGGATTTTGGGGAGTGGCTTGGTCATCCTCTGTCAGCTGTTCCTTTCTTGGCTTTCTACTGCCTTGAGTTGAGACATTCAATGTCTTTCCACTCCTTAAATGAACAGCTTGGCACTCTTTTGTTATCTGTTTAGATAACTGCTGTCTTGTCTGATTCAATTGTACTTCCATATTCTTGTTAGCCTTCTCAGTATCTTGTAGCATCTCTTTAAATTCTGCTAACTATTTTGTTATAATAAGCAATTGCTGATTGACTTCAATAACTTGTTCTTGAGGACTAAGTTCAGTGGAAACTGTTTTAGCCTCTTCCTTCAGGGAGGACTCACTGCTTAAGTACAGATGCTAATTTCTAGCATCTGTATCAATGAGCTCTTGAGCCTCTTCAATTGTCTTTCTCATATGTATAGATCCATCAACTGAGTGATCTAGAGATATTTGAGCTTTTTCTGTAAGCCCATAGTAGAAGATGTCTAACTGTACCCACTCTGAAAATATTTCAGAGGAGAATTTCCTTAGCATCCCTCTGTACCTCTCCCAGGCATTATAAAGAGATTCATAATCCTCTTGTTTAAAGCCTTGGATGTCCAGCCTTAGCTGTGTCATCCTTTTTGGAGGGAAATATTGATTCAAGAATTTATCTGATAACTGTTTCCATGTTTTTATGCTTGCTGTGGGTTAGTTATTTAACCACCTCTTAGCTTGGCTTTTACAGCAAATGGAAACAGTAATAGTCTGTAGACATCCTGGTCCAATTCTTTATCACGTACTGTGTCAGCAATTTGTAAAAACTGTGCCAGAAACTCAATAGGTTCTTCCTGTGGAAGACTGGAATACTAATAATTTTGCTGCACCATGATAATGAGCTGAGGATTTAGCTCAAATCTGCTTGCTCTGATGGGAGGTATACAGATACTACTCCCGTATGCAGCGGTAATGGGGTTAGCATATGACCCCAGAGTCCTTCTAGACTGTTCATTTCCACTTATGTCCATGATGGAGAAAAAGGAATTGATGTGAATTGCAAGTAAAGTATATTTTTATTTTTTATTTTATTTAATTAATAACAAACCGAATAAATAAAAAAATAAGATAAAATAAAATAATTGTAAAATGAAATATAAATTTCGAAAACTAAAAAAGAAGAGAAAAAAAATTTCGAAAACTAAAATAATTAATTAATTAAGAAGATTTGAAAAACTGTGGATATGATTTTTGAAAAAGATTTTGAATTTTGAAATTTTAAAACTAAGATAAGACAAAATAAAAATTTGAATTTTTAAAGGAAATTTTCGAAAATTCAATTAAATAAATAGAAAAGATATTTTTGAATTTAATGAGGAAAGAGAAAAACAATAAAATGACACCAAACTTAGAATTTTTAGATCAAAACTAAGAAAGCAAACGGGAAAACTTTGAATGTCAAGATGAACACCAAGAACACTTTGAAGATCAAGATGAACACCAAGAACAAATTTTAAAGATTTTTAAGAAAATAGAAATACAAAGGACACCAAACTTAAAAATTTTTATATTTTGGACACTAATAATTCGAAAAATTGAAAGGAAAATAAAATCATGCAATTGACAACAAACTTAAAACATAAAACTAGACTCAAACAGAAGACTAAATTATGAAGTTATTGGTTTTTTTAAAAGTTTTCGAAAATAAATTAGAAAAGGAAAATAAGGATTTTAAAATTTTTAACCAAAATAAAAATAGAAGACTCAATTTTAGTGACTCTAAATCAAAAAGATAAATTTTTCCTAATCTAAGCAACAAAATAAACCGTCAGTTATCCAAACTCGAACAATCCCCGGCAACGGCGCCAAAAACTTGGTGCACGAATTGTAAATCACACTTTTCACAACTCGTACCACTAACCAGCAAGTGCACTGGGTCGTCCAAGTAATACCTTAAATGAGTAAGGGTCGATCCCATGGAGATTGTCGGCTTGAAGTAAGCTATGGTTATTTTGTAAATCTTAGTTAGGAAATTAATAATAAAAATGGTTAGGTTTATGAAGAGTAAATAGCATAAATTAAATAATACTTGTTATGCAGTAATGGAGAACAGATTGAGGATTTGGAGATGCTCTGTCTTCCAAATCTCTACTTTCCTACTGTCTTCTTCTTCACGCACCCAAGGCTCCTTCCATGGCAAGCTGTATGTTGGTGGATCACCGTTGTCAATGGCTACCATCCATCCTCTCAGTGAAAATGGTCCAAATGCGCTGTCACCACACGGCTAATCATCTGTCGGTTCTCACTCATGTTGGAATAGGATCCATTGATCCTTTTGCGTCTGTTACTACGCCCAGCACTCGTGAGTTTGAAGCTCGTCACAGTCCTCCCATCCCAGATCCTACTCGGAATACCACAGACAAGGTTTAGACTTTTTGGATCTCAGGAATGGCCGCCAATAATTCTAGCCTATACCATGAAGACTCTGATCTCACGGATTCGAATGCTCTGTTGTCATGAGATGCAATCAAACACGTGAACCAGGAATCAAAGAGATACACACTCAATCTAAGGTAGAACGGAAGTGGTTGTCAGGCACGTGTTCATAGGTTGAGAATGGTGATGAGTGTCACGGATCATCACATTCATCATGGTTAAGTACAAACGAGTATCTTAGAACAGAAACAAGCGTGATTGAATAGAAAACAGAAGTAATTGCATTAATCCATCGAGACAAAGCAGAGCTCCTCACCCCCAATCATGGAGTTTAGAGACTCATGCCGTAGAGATACAATGTAAAACGTGAAAGTGTCATGAGGTACAAAATAAATCTCTAAAAGTAGTTTTTATACTAAAGTAATAACCTAGGTTTACAGAAAATGGGTAAACTAAGATAGATAGTGCAGAAATCCACTTCCGGAGCCCACTTGGTTTGTGCTTGGGCTGAGCATTGAAGCTTCCATGTGTAGAGACTTTTCTTGGAGTTAAACGCCAAGTTGCTGTCTGTTTCTGGCGTTTAACTCCAGTTTTTATGCCAGTTCTGGCGTTTAACGCCAGAATAGGGTAAAGACTTGGCGTAAAACGCCAATTTGCGTCGTCAAAACTTGGACAAAGTATGGACTATTATATATTGATGGAAAGTCCTGGATGTCTACTTTCCAACGCAATTGAGAGCATGCCAATTAGGCTTCTGTAACTCCAGAAAATTCATTTCAAGTGCAGGGAGGTCAGAATCCAATAGCATCTGCAGTCCTTTTTCAGCCACTGAATCAGATTTTTGCTCAGGTCCCTCAATTTCAGTCAGAAAATACCTAAAATCACAGAAAAGCACACAAACTCATAGTAAAGTCCAAAAATGTGATTTTTATTTAAAAACTATTAAAAATATAATAAAAACTAACTAAATCATACTAAAAACTACCTAAAAATAATACCAAAAAGCGTATAAATTATCCGTTCATCAATGGTGAAAGGAATTCCAATAATTCCCCATTAGCTTATCCACGCAGACGTTTGTTGACCTATTAAGCCTTTATCACCTGGTAAGAGTGCTTATTTTCTACTTTTGATTGATGATTATTCAAGGAAAACATGGGTTTATTTCTTGAAGCGAAAGAGCAAAGCATTTAATGCATTCAAGAAGTTCAAAGCCCTCGTTGAAAAGGAAAGTGGCTATTAGATAAAAGCTCTCAGAACTTATAGAGGTGGAGAATTCACTTCAAATGAATTCAAGACATTCTGTGAGAATCATGGTATTCGACGTCCCCTAACTGTTCCTAGATCGCCTCAACAAAATGGTGTTGTTGAAAGAAAGAATAAGACAATTCTAAATATGGCAAGAACGATGTTAAAAAGTAAGTTATTACCAAAAGGGTTATGGGGAGAAGCAGTTGCATGTGATGTTTAACTCTCAAACTGCTTACCTACCAAGAGTTTGAGAGATATAACACCTCAAGAAGCATGGAGTGGTTTGAAGCCTAATGTATCACATTTAAGGGTTGTCAGAGCTATTGCATATGTCCAAATTTCTAAGCAAGAAAGATCGAAGCTTGATGATAGGAGCCAAAAGCTTGTATATATTGGTTATGAGGAGAATACTAAAGGCTACAAATTCTTCAATCCCATCAATAATAAAGTAATAATAAGCATAGATGTTGAGTTTGAAGAAAATGCAAAGTGAGACTAGAGTACACAAAATGAAGTCACTTATGATTTTCTGCCTTACTTTAAGGAAAAAGAAGCCCCGATGCAAGAAGTGCAAAGCGAAATTGAACCTTTAACATCAGCATTAACCCCACTAGTATCATCATCGTCATCTCCATCCTCTAGTTCAAGCGAAGGCCCTCATAGATATCGAAGTCTCCCTGATCTCTATAAGCAAACAGAAATGCTAAAGGATAAAAATTTATTGTGTTTACTCTCCAATGATGAGCCTTTAAGTTTTAAAGAAGCTATTAAAGATGAGAAATGGATACAAGCTAAGGAGGAAGAAATTCAAGCAATTGAGAAGAACAACACTTGGGAACTTGTATCACTTCCAAGTGATAATCAGGCTATTGGAGTCAAATAGATTTCCAGAGTTAAGAAGAACTCTTAAGGTGATGTAAAAAGGTATAAGGCAAGACTCGTTGCAAAAGGGTATAAGCAGAAGCAAGGAATAGATTATGACGAGGTGTTTGCTATAGTTGCTCGCTTGGAGACGATAAGGCTATTGTTGTCACTTGCAGCACAGAACAACTGGAAAATCCACCAAATAGATGTGAAGTCTGCTTTTCTGAACGGTAATCTTTTGGAAGAAGTTTATATTGAACATCCTTTGGGTTTTGTTGTTGAGGGTTGTGAAAATAAGGCGTTAAGACTTAAAAAGGCCTTATATGGACTGAAGCAAGCTCCAAGAGCTTGGAATTTTCATCTCACAAGAGGCTTATGTAAGAGAGCTATTGAAGAAACTCAACATGCTAGACTGCAATCCTACCAATACACCTATGGAGTGTGGAGTCAAACTTTCTAAAGAGGAAGAAGGTGTAAGAAAAGTTGATCAAACATTATTCAGAAGTCTCGTGGGGAGTTTAAGGTATTTGACCTATACCAGATCTGACATTTTATTTTTAGTTGGGTTAGTTAGTCATTACATGGAGAATCCAACAGAAATCCATATGAAGGCAGCCAAGAGAATTCTTCGCTATCTTAGAGGAATTATTGAGTATGGCGTATTTTATTCAGCTTCAGATGAATTCAAATTAATGGGCTATTGTGATAGTGATTATGCTAGGGATATTGACGACAGGAAGAGTACTATTGGATTTGTTTTCTTTCTAGGAAATAATGCAATTTCTTGGTGTTTAAAAAATAACCTATAGTCACTCTTTCAACTTGTGAAGCTGAATATGTTGCTACCACTACCCGTACATGTTATGTAATTTGGCTGAAGATACTACTGAAGGAACTTCATTTTGAGCAAGTTGAATCCACCAAGATCATGATGGACAATAAGTCAGCGATTGCCCTTGCAAAGAATCCAGTGTTTCACGACAGAAGCAAACACATAGAAACAAAATATCCTTTCATTCGACAATGTATTGAGAACATGCATGTGGAAGTTGAGTATGTGAAATCACTTGATCAAGTGCTGACATTTTCACAAAACTTCTGAAATATGATGCTTTTCAAAAGTTAAGAAGTATGATTGGAGTAGAAAGATTATCAAATTTAAGGGAGAATGTTAAAAATAAATTTGATGGTTAGAATTTAAAAATGAATAAAAATCACAGTTTAAATAGGTTATTTATATTTAGTTTTAATTTAAATCATTTGTTTATTAGAATATGTTAAATATAGATATAAAAAAAAGTATAAATATATATACAATTATTTCATAAATAACAATATACAAATACATTTAATACATTTTTTTCATTTTATATTCTTTGTAAGTGTGTGCGCCTTATTCTTTTATTTTCAACAGTATCTTCTTAACTGAAAACACCCATAATGAAAAGCTTATAGCTTATTCAGCGCGTAAGTAGTATAGTGTCTACCGTACCTAAACCTTTCTCTTCTCAAGTGACATTTGGGTAATAACCTTGATTACGCTGCTTATTTTCTAATTAATTATTGTTGATTACTCGTGTGCTCATTAAACAAGTTGACCTTTACTAGCACACGCAAAAGAACCAATGCAAATTGTTCAAGGTGTGAGCATATTGTGTTGCCGGATTATAAAAGTTTCCAGCATATGTGGAAATATGTCACCTTTGTGGCACACAATGTATCAAATATCGATAAGGTTCCCAATATATGCGTCCCAACAACAGTTGCATAAGTAATACCAACGACCCTTAATTGGATTTGGATTCTCTAAAATTTGAATTTTATTTTAGAGAGTAAAGTATAATTTTTTACTATTTATTTTATAGGTGGGACCAAAACTAAATATAAAAGAAAAACTATTTTAAAGATAGAAAATCACACTTTATCCTTTAAAGTATAAATTTAAAATTTAAAAAATCCAATTTTTCTTTAATTTAAGTGTTTACACAATTATTGACATCTTCCTTCTTGCGGGTGGACTTGTTAAATGACAATTAGACATATAGTCTCAGATTTAATTATGCATGTAAAAATGGAAAATGCATGTGACCAATAATCACATTTGTTACTTTATTATATTAGGAAAAAATATTAAATTAGTCTTCTATATTTGAGCATAATTTTATTTTAGTCCTTAAGATTTAAAGTATTCTATTTGAATCCAAAATTTTTTTATTTAGTTTTAATGTAGTCCCACCATGAGGTCAAAGTTAAATAATTAATAAAATATCCTAAACGACAGTAGTATAAAAATAAAATCGATAATCTGGAGAATAAGTACAAGCTCCAGAGACACAAAATTAATCTTGGATGCATCAATACATTTATTTATCATTCTTCTTACAATTTAAATGATATATTTTCCATAGAACTAAAGAGAATGATAAATAAATGTATTGATGCATTGACGAACGGATTTTTGCTAGTAAAGAATTTCACAGTAAATCCTCGTTGCTAGTATAGTTTCTAAACCAACAAAGAATCTTTTCATACAAAAATTTGGTTGTCACTTAAGCAAACCAAATAAAATTAAACCGAAGTATTTAAACATCGGGTCGTCTCTGAAGGAATTGCAGGGAGGTGTAGTTATTATTGGTTATGAGATTGTATCTTTTTGAGTTTTTCGAAATAAGGAACAAGGAAATAAAATGGCAAGAAAGTAAATTAATAACTAGAAAAGTTCTTGGCAAGGTATGAGAACTAGACGTCCTATCCTAGTTATCCTTATCAATTGTGCTAAGAATTGTTCATTACTCCCACTTAGTTAACCTCTAACTATGAAGGAAAGTCAAGTGGACAAATCAATTTGATTCCTCAAGTCCTAGTCAACTCCTAAGGAAAGACTAGCTTTAGAGGGATCCAAATCAACCAGCAACTTTTAATTATCAATCAACAAAGGAGTTTGATAACTCAAGATTCTCCAATTACTCAACCAAAGCCAAGAACATAAAAATCTAACTTAAAACCCTCCCAAGCATTTTATCAAACACTTGGAAGGCATAACATAAAAACATAGAAAACTAACAAGGACTATGAAATCCAAATAACCAATTTCAAACATCAATGACTTACAAATAAAGAAAGCAAAAATAAAAATTGAAATACCTCAAATTGCATTAAATAGAGAAATCAAATCTAACAAGAGAATTCATGAACCAAATAGCAACATAAAGTAATCAACAAAAGAAATAAATAAGCTAGAATACTAGAACAATTAAGAGTAGAAGAGAAACTAAATTGAAGCAAATTAGAATCTAAAATTAAGAAAAGCTAAACTTAAAATCCTAAAATCTAGAGAGAGGAGAGAGCCTCTCTCTCTAGAAAACTACATCTAAAACCTAAAAAATTATTTGAATCCAAGTTGTTTGAGTGAATGAATTAATGTGATTCTCCCACTCTGCAGCCTCTAATATGTGTTTTTCGGGCTTGAAACTGGGCCAAAAATAGTCCAGAAATCGCTGGAAATCGCTCCTAGCAATTTTTGATACGTCCAGCACGTGGCTCTGTCACGCGTACGCGTCGCTCACGCGTACGCGTCGATTGAACTTTCGCAAGGTCACGCGTACGCGTGATCCACGCGTGCGCGTCACCTAACAGCATGACAACTATGGCAAATTATATATCATTTCGAAGCCATGGATGTTAGCTTTCCAACGCAACTGGAACCGCCTCATTTGGACCTGTGTAGCTCACGTTATGGTCAGTTAAGTACGAAAAGTTCAGGCTTGACAGCTTTACAGTTCCTTCAATTTCTTGTATTCCTTCCACTTTTGCATGCTTCCTTTCCATCCTCTAAGTCATTCTTGCCCTGTAAACCCTGAAATCACTTAACACACATATCACGGCATCGAATGGTAATAAGAGAGGATTAAACATAGCAAATTTAAGGGCAAAGAAGCATGTTTTCAATCATAGCACAAAATTAGGAAGGAAAATGTAAAACATGCAAATTACTTGAATAAGTGTGAGTTTAGTGGATAAAATTCACTCAATTAAGTACAAAATATACCATGAAATAGTGGTACATCATGCATCCACGGTTGATTTGTGCATTTGGAACTTATATTTGTTCTCCAGATTATCGATTTTGTTCTTATTATACTGTTGTCATGTAGAACATTTCGTTAATTATTTAACTTTGACCTCAGTATGGGACTAAATTAAAGTTAAATAAAACTTTTTTGAATTTAAATAAAATACTTTAAACGTTGAGAATCAAAATAAAATTATGTCTAAACGAACCAATTTAATACTTTACCCATTATATTATTAGGTCACCAGCTAAAATACAAGGCTTGAAGGAGTTATGAACTTATGCTAGCTCCTTGACGATGAGAGTGAGAAGCACTTATGCGGATGCCCTATGCCGGAAACTGATACAAAAAGAAGGCAGATTTTTGTCTATTTAAGTAATGAATGGAAATTGTCAGCACTAGGATACAAATGAGGCCAATTTTCTTATACTTTTATTTTGATGTCAAATTTATTTTTTATAATTATTTATTTTTATATTTTTAAATTAAATATTAATTTTAACCTATAAAAACACCTACTAATTAAAAATTAATAAAATCACAAAAAATTAATATATTTTATAAATTTTATAGAAAAATTATTTATTATTATATATAAAAAATTTAAATAAAGTTTTTATATAAATTTTTATCTAATCTGTGTAACTATGCATTATTATAAATTCATATAAATTCATATAAATTTTTTTATAAAAAAATAAAAAATAATTTTATATCAATTTATATTTTTTATGCGTATAACCTATGCACAGAAAAA
>NC_029786.2:72085420-72130448 GCF_000816755.2 Arachis ipaensis
TCGTATTCTTCGTATTCTGTGTCTTATAAAAATTTAAAATTCGTATATCCATATGTGCTATATTATATTATCCTATATTCATATTAATATCCGTGAATCACAAATTTTTAACCTTTTTTAGCAAAAACATACAACTTTAAACATCATAACAATCACAATCACCTACAAATCAACGCAAGAGACATCAAAATAGTGGAGACAAAGACCGATACAGAGACTTCGTAGACAAAAAAAAAATGTATATATGAAATTTATTCTTAGTTTTCTATTTATATTGTTTCTATCTTTTAGGGAAAAAGAATATAAAAACTATATATAGAAGAATGTTTTGGGACAGAAAAGTTTACCGTCCTCGTATTCGTCATCTTAAGTTTCAAATAGATTTGTATACTTTATCTATCTATTTGCGTATGATAAAAATAAAATTCTTTAGTCATCTATAATTGTATTGTATTTATTTGTTAGATTTTAAATTAATTTCTCTCACTTATTATACCAATTCATTTGGTTTTGTAGTATATATCTCTTTCTATTGTAATTGATAATAATGTTATATGGATTTGGTATCCAATCGATACTCATAATATATTTTGTTTGAGTTTTATGTGATGAGCGAAAATTAATACTTATGCATATCGACAAATGTATTAGATCGATTAAGTAATATTATTGCGGGTAGATATTGTTTCTACGAGAATGAAAAGATTAAGTAAGTAATTATCTGATTAAATATTTAATTAGATAAAAATAATCCGAACGAATGATGACAGAATTTATATCTTATTTGAAATTTTGAGTGCTCAAAAAATAGTGAACTCAGATAGATGTTGATTGAAAGAAGATAATGATTGTGAGAGTTAAGGGATTTAAAAATATTTATACTCTTAAGAAAACTAAACTTTATTTATTTATTTTGAAATATACAAAGATCTTTTACAACAAATTTTTAGTAACTAATTTTCAATTCCTTAGTTCTTCAATTTTTTTTTAATTAAATAGTCGTCAATTAATTAATTAAAGAGGTTTAAGTACAAAAACTGATTTAGTTTCTTAATAAGATTTAAAAGTAATCTTTAGGTCAAATTATATATTATGTATTTAAGTTAGTCCTATACAATTAAACCTTAACTTTGAAGAAAAACACAATTTTCATAAAGTTGTTTTAATCTAAATTATATGTCACTTATTTAAAATTAGAGTGATTGAAAATTGTAAGACTCCGAATTTTTGAAAATTAAATAATTAGCTATTTATGAACTAATATATTATATTGAGATGTAATTTTTAAGAAAATTATTTTTAACAAAAATAATTAAATATAATTTTATGATTATTAAAGTTTAATTTAATTATTACTTATTCTATTAAATTTGATTATTTATCAAAAAATAATTTGATAAAACAAAAATTAAACTAATTTTTATTGTTCTTATTATTATTATTATTATTATTATTATTAAAGTTAAAAAAAAAAAGAGAAAAGAGTGGCCGAAGCCATTTGTGAGAAGGAAAGAAATGAAACGTGTTTTAATTTCATGCATATATACGTGTGTAACATTATAAGATCATGCATATCTATATATATAAGATTATGACACCTAAACCCATGTGTTGTGTAACATTTTCCCTAAACATGATCATTAGTTCCAAACTGGCCTTGCATGCTTCATTTCCTAGTAAAGTGAGAAAGAAAAAACCAAGATGGAGAAGAGAGAAAACGTGAACTTCTTTATACACTATCAAAAAAAAGGCCTATAATCAGCTAGTAAAAAGGGTGACTACAGATCTATGGTCACGGTATTAGACTTATAGTCACGAGTTTTTACTGTAGTCTATTTTTTCGTGACCATAGGTCTATGATCACGATTTTTTTTATCTATGGTCACGATTTCTATAGTCACGGTTTTAATTTTCAAATTCTGACACTTTAGGACACGTTTTTCACTGTGACCATAGACTAATCTATGGTCACGCATAAAAACCGTGACCATAGCCTTATATATGGTCACGGTTTTCATCATGACCATAGTCTCTATGGTCACCCCTCCTTAAAACCGTGACCATAGTCAAAGACACACCGTGACCATAGACTCTATGGTCACCCCTCCTTAAAAACTGTGACCATAACCTTATCTATAGTCACGGATTTTGCCGTGACCATAGCTCTATGGTCACCCCACCTTAAAACCGTGACCATAGCCTCTATGGTCACTCCACTCAAAACCGTTACCATAGCCCTATCTACCGTGACCATAGCCTCTATGGTCACCCCTCCTTAAAACCGTGACCATATCTATGGTCATGGTTTTTCGCCGTGGCCATAGCTTCTATGGTCACCCTATCTTAAAACCGTGACCATAGCCTTATCTATGGTCACGATTTTCACCGTGGCCATAGCTTATCTATGGTCACCCCCTCCTTAAAACCGTGACCATAGCCTATCTATGGTCACGATTTTTCGCCGTGACCATAGCCTTATCTATGGTCACTGTTTTCACCGTGGCCATAGCTTATCTATGGTCACCCTATTTTTAAATGGTGACTATAGCTTATTTTGTTTTATGAGATTTAATTTTTTTTAAAGCATAATCACATTTGATGATAATCACAAAATAAATCAAAAAATGAGAAATTCAATAAATCTAAATCATAAAAGTTTCATTAAAAACTAGATATCCATTACAACACTAATCAAAATAATGTGTAATTTATCTATTACATGTAATATTGGATAAAGTCTCTTATGAAAAAATAAAGAACACAACAAAATAATACATTTAAATAACCAAAATCATTATAAGACTCATCCCATCTTATATTTGTATAGAACATATTTTCTTCACATCATGTCCTCCTGCTCCTGATAGCAAAAGAAATAAACATGTTAGAACAGAGCAAAAATATTTTTGATAATGCAGTACAGTTGAGTAATGAATATGGAGCACAGGTTAAAACTAATCAAACTAATAACAAAAGACCAAATTAAAACTAATTAGTGCTACACTACTACAATTTCACAAAAAACCTAAATTAAAACTAATTAAACTATAACAACAAAAAGTTGGAGTTTTTTTTGGACATTTCAACTTTCAGATCAGAACCCATTTCTTAGAAAAAGCCTTGATGCCTACAATATATGTAACAAAACAAACAAACAAAATTTGGATAAGAAAGAAACATTAAACAAATCGCATCAACATTCAATTTTTTCGTTAATTAATAAGTAACATCATGCATATATCAGACCCTGAAATCTTAATTGATGGATACCATTTAACTAAAAAGCAATATGAGCAAGCATCATAATGCCTTACAACAACACAATTTGGCTAAAAAAGGAAACAAAATATTCAGCACTTACATTATAAACCAACTTGTGTTAATAGATATTATTACATAAGCATAAGCATTCTAAGTAATACAAGCATTCGAACATAGTCTTTCTAACTCTTCCCTCTTCTACTAACCTATTTTAATACAAGCATTCAAATGCTATTTTCTTCTTTTTATTATAACCTCTCCTACTAAGCTTCATCATCTTTATTATCTTTCCTAATTTTTAAAATCAAAGCTAGCTACCTTGTTCAACAGCGAGACAATTTTTTATTTATATTTTTTTTAACACCTACTGATAATTTAAATTTAAGATCAGGGACTAGAAAAATAAAGTCTAAGTTACTATCTAGTAGAATTTTAGTTAACTATGAAGATACAAGCAATTGACCCAAAGCAAGAAAAGCCAGAGGAACTGCACCAACAAGTTTAGTATCTTTGAACTTGTACAACTTTTACTACAAAATCTCAATTAGGCTAAAATTTGATTTGGAGACTCCTAACTTGTCTGGCAACAAGTGTGTCTTAGTTGCAACCCAATTGCTACTCAATTCTAAGAGTTACAAGTATTGGAAGTTGATGCATAACTTGCTGAAAACTGATTCTTTCCAACTTTGATCACCAATTTTCAAAAATTCACAAACCCCAATCCTTAATTCCTAAAATTCTGAAATTTTAGAGCAATAAATAAAGTTAATCAAATTTTAAAACAAAATTAGTTTCACTCCAAAACTCAGCTCGGAGGAGTCGCAGCAAGACAAACAATTTGCTGCCCTGTTTGAACTCTTTTGCTGCAAGACAGATTTGATGACTCAACTTTAAAAATTTACCATAAATTTTGTATTTAACAAAAAGACCTCAAATTTTTTAGTCCAGCTCTACGTATTCCCAAGTTTAATCCAGACTTGGTCCTATACAATTCCGATCATCACATAATTAGTTATAGCTTTTCCAAATTTCTGACTTCGTTTAAAAATAATGCAGAAAATTAGATTTTATAATTCAACTTTGAAAAATCATAACTAATTCTCCAGTTAATACGAAACCTTCAAAATTGAATATTAATAACTATACTTATTGTAGTTTGCTTAACTTTTAGTCTCATATCATTTCAATCTCTATTAAGTTGCTGGTTCACTTTCAAAGTTGCCATTTCATTTCAAAACTCAGATTTTCAACAAGTAGTTTAGTGTTTCAAAATTCAACCCCTTTAATATCTCTCAAAATCAAATCACAAAACAATCACCAATCAACTTCGATCCATAAATAACAAACCGGAATGCATAGCTTAGTTTTGAAAAGATCTATAAAGGAAAAGTTCTAAGGTACAAATGCAGCACACAATCTTCTAATAATATACAATTTTCTTCATATTATCATGTAGCCTAAGTTATCTTGGTAGGTCAGTTATTAATTATCATCCAACTTAAAACATAACCCTTTCAAAATAGTAATTTTCAGTCCAGATACGTACAAATACGTACAAATCAGTCCTCATTTTATTAACACTATGAACACACACAAATCAGTCCTCTAATGTCCAGATACGTACAACCAAATAAAATATAGGTTATTGGCAATAACATCTTAGACAAAGACTAGATTTCACTTCAGACATATAGGATCTAATTAGCCAAATAAATTCTACATAAAGTCCCATGCCGGCAACAAAGAGGCAAATATCTTTGGTGGTTTTACCAACAGTTCTTATTTTGTGCTGTTTGTTCGAATCCATCAACAGTTCATGGTGGTATGAACTCAATCATGGGTAACAACTCAAGAGTAACAACTCAATCGATGGTATGAACATGTAAATAATTATTATTATGAATGAATTTTGTTGGGCATCAATCTAGCATCAACTAAATTAAGTACACATAAAAAATAAAAACAAGTAATAATTTGAAGTTCCAATACTAATCAGAACAAGTAAAAAAAAAAACAAGTAACAAATCAGAAAAAATACCACACAGAACAATAATCAACAGTCCTAATATTCACAAGTTTTGATAATCAAAAACAACTTCCCTAATCAGAAGTTCTAATAATCAAAATCAATACTTTTCCCCTAGTCAGAAGTTCTGATTATCAAAATCCCTATTCCCTAATCAGAATATTAATTCATTATAATAATTAATTATTTACATGAGAAGAGAAGAAGAGGACGACCGGAGAAGAGAGCAGAGAAGAGGTGGCACAGCTAACAGAGACGAAGATGAGCTTGCGACTGTGACACAGCGCGACAAAGCTTGCGACTGTGACACAGCGCGACGAGCTTGCAACGGCGACGAGCTTGTGGCGGTGACGACAATGGCGAGGCGAGCTGGACGGCTGCAGCAGCGCGGCTCCTCCCTCTCTCAACGCGCGTCTTTCACCATCGAGCTCGACGGCTCTCTCGCGTGCGACATGGATGCGGCGGCGGCGGTTTCCCGAGCTATCTCCCTTCTCCCCTTTCTTTCTTTGTTTCTTTCTGCTACTGCTGCTGGGTTATATTTGCGAAGAGGAGGGGGGAGATTGGTAGCGGTTGGGTTTAGGGTTAGAGAGTGTGAGTGTGTGTTAAAATGAAATTAGGGTTAGAGTTTTAATTTGGAGATTTTTGGGTTAATTAAGATAGTGTAATTTTAATAAAAATAGGAGATAGGGTATTAATTTAAAATTTAATTTAATTATTATAATTATTTTAAAAATATTATTATTTATTAATTTATTAATTGATTTTTAATTAAATATTTTAATTTAAAAATTAAAATATAAGATAATATAATAATTTTTTATTTATAAAAATTAGATTTAAAATTTTAATATTTAAAGTAAATCATATAAAATTTTAATTAGTTTTTAATTATTAAAATTTTAAAATTTTAAATATATAAAATATTTAAAATCGTGACCATAGACCCTTTAGGTCACCCCCAAAACCGTGACCATAGACCCTTTTAGGCCACCCCCCAAAACCGTGACCATAGACCCCTTTAGGCCACCCCCAAAAACTGTGATCATAGATCCTTTTAGGTCACCCTTTTTTGAAAAACCGTGACCATATACCCTTTTTGGTCACTGTAAAAAACCGTGACCATAGACCCTTTAGGTCACCCCTCAAAATTGTGACCATAGACCCTTTTAGGCCATCCTTTTTTAAAAAACCGTGACCTTAGGTACTCTATGGTCACCATTTTCAAAAAAACCATGACCATAACTTTTTTTTGGTCACCCTAAAAAACCGTGACCATAGAGGGTCTATATCACGATTTTTTACCGTGACCAAAAAAACCGTGGCCATAGACCCAAAATGTTGTAGTGTTAACTTTCAGCTTCGATTTTTTTTTTTGCGATCCGTAACTCCAATAAAAAAATCTAATCCTATAAAAGTGTTCGTATCTTCCTCCTCTACGTATTGGTGTCACTTTTGTTCGGTAGAAGTTGATGGTGACGTAGCTCCCCTTTTCCAAAAATTCAGCCAATTGGAGTTCTAGGAGGCACAGACGATTTATAGCATTTTCTTCTTCAGCAGCTCGATCAATAAGCTTCTCCAGAGGTTTCGTTGATTTTGATTTCATACGGAGGTAGGAGATTTTATTTTGAAATTAAATATTTTAAACTACGAATGCCATGGATGTCTAGTGGATATTTATAAATAATTTATGATTGTTTGGAATGACTGAATGATAATTTTGAATTGCATTTGTGACTGAATGTGATGAATACGTATTTGATTTCTTGATTATTTAAGAATGCTGAGAATTCTGATTGTTGAGTTGGAAAGTCAGTTTGATTTGTTGGTGTTGAACTGAGATTTGAAAATGATTTCTGATTTTGGAAATGTTTGAAAAGACGTTGAGAATGGTTCGGTTGGGAAATGCTGTCGAAATTTTATTATGAAACTTGAGACTTTGTTTGAAATATTTAGAAAAAGGTTGGACTTGAGGAATTGTATTATTTGGCTTTTGATTTATTAAGAAAAGATTTACGTTTGGGTTTGATTTATTAAGAAAGACTTTATATTTTGAGTTTTATTGTCGTCCTCCCTAAAGTCTCGAGACCCTGCCGTAGGATTTATTTAATAAATGATTCTTTTAAAGAGGTTTAAATTTGAAATAGTTTTGAAATTGGGTTGGAAAATCATGGTTAAGAAAGAACTGGTTTTTGTATTAAAGAAGAACTTGTTGTAAGTAAAGTAGCTTCGGAGGTTTGGAAAGGTTATAAAGAGAGGTGTTGGTTTTAAATAAAAATGACTTGAATTCGATTTATTAAGGAAAAGTATAATATTTTAAATTCTATCTTTTGAGAAGGGGTTTTGTTTTAAGTTATGTTTTGAGTTCAGTTGATAAGAAAGAAAAGAAGAAGAACGAAAAGTAAAGGAAAGAGAGATAATTAAAGGGGTCTCTACCACAGTAGAGTAGAGAGCAAAGGTTGAAAAGAAATTGAATGCTGTTTGGGCCTTAGTGCCAAGTGTCTAGTGAGGACGGCGATACGTAACGCTCGCTTGACACTATAAGGATGGCTCAGTAAGGATGGCGATACGTAACGCTCATTGGAGACTGAAAGGTAGTTTCCCCCATGAGGACGGCGATACGTAACGCTCATGGATGGGACGATGGCTGAGATAAGGACGGCGGTACGAATGCTTATCTCATTACTAGTGTCAGGAATCGGGCAACAAACTGACACATGAGCTCATGGCCTATTTAGGACAGACATGCATCATGATGTTTGCGCATATGCATTTGGTTGTGTTTGATTGTATTACTTCTTTGTGATTGTGCTGTTTGTCTTATTGTGACTTGTTTGTGCGTTGAATTGAAACCTTTACTTGTGCTATTTATTTGTGGATGTATTGAGGTGATTAATAATTGTTATTGTGACTAAGAATTAATTAGGTGACTAAGAGATAGTTGGTATGAAAAATTTTGTGACTAAAATCTGTTTTGAGTTTAGAAATTTTAAAAAAAGTAATTAATTATCTAAAGTAGAATTAAAAAGTATTTTCAAAAGTTTGATAAAAATAGTTTTTTTAAGTATAGTTAATTATTTGAATCTTATTAATCATTACTTTTACGGCATTTCCATTCCCTACTGAGAACACATGGTTTGTTCTCACCCCAAAATCTTCGACCCTTTCAATGACACAGGTTCGAAGACTCAGTATGAAGCTGCGGACGATTAATAGATTTACTTATGATTCTTGTCGCTTTCCTAGAATTTCCTCGCCTTTGTTAATTAAGATTTTATTTTATACAGAGGGATAGAAGTTGTATTTGAGTTTTATTTGAATTCTTTCGTATGATATTTATTATTCTTACTAACTATGTGACTAGTATTGCTTGGAGATCTTTGATATGTGATTTTAATTAATAGAAACAAAACTTTTCAGCTTTTTCTTAAAAATTGAAACGCAAAATTGAACTAAAGGCTCAGTATTAGATAGTAAATACGGGAAACAGGTCAGTAACGCCTCACTTTTGGTACGATCATGACGTGCTGAAAGTTAGGGTGTTACAAAAATCATGTATGTGTCACACACTAATTAAACCATTATTCTTAGCTGAATTCAAAGAGTTATGTGAAAGAGTTTTCAAACTTTAATTCAAATATTAAAATTTTTAATTATAATAAAAAAAATTCAAAAGGGATTAGCATACCTTCCAATACTTCTAATTCGAATGAAGAATGAATAACTCAATCATAAAATAGATCAAAGTAAGATTTCAAAATAAAATTAACGTAGATTAATAATCCGTGAAAAACATAAATAGAACTCCTAACCCTTTGACATAAGATTAGTTATCCATAGAATGAAAAAAAATAAGACAAAAACTGTGCTGAGAAATAGAATGGAATTTGGATCCGAAGATCCTCCTCTTCAATGCCTCCTGTAACACCCCGAATTTTTGAGAATTAAATAATTAGTTATTTATGAGTTATTATATTATATTGAGATTTTATTTTTAAAAAATTATTTTTAATAAAAATAATTAAATAGAATTTTATTATTATTAAAATTTAATTTAATTATGACTTATTCTATTAATTTCAATTATTTATTAAAAATTATTTTGATATATCCTTAGTTGCCGATACCATTAAAGAAATAGAAACAAAAAAGGCGAAACGTGGCTTATATATGTATATATATACATGCTTAACATGACACATGCATGTTCCTTATTTCCATTAAATATCATAATCATTGATGGTGGGAAATGCATCTGCATTAACTATCGACAAGTATATCGGGTCGCATCAAGTAGTAAAATTTACAAGAGTGAGATCGATCCTACAGGAATTGATGCATGAAGCAATTTTAGTTGGGTGATATGTCCAGTCAAGCTAATATTGAAAGAAGTTTGGTGAAATTGATCGAACAGAATATAAATTGCAAGAAAATAAATGTTAGAAATTAAAGGACAAAACTTAAATGGCATGAAATGTAAAGTACTGGAAAAATAAATGCTGAAGAATAAATGACAAAAATTTAAATGGCGGAAAATATAAAGTGCTGAAGCTTAAAGAATAAGAAAATGTAAATGGGCTGAATCTTAAATTGCAAGAAATGTAAATGGCTTGAATCTTAGACTGCAAGAAAATAAAAGGCAGAATATAAATGGCATGAAACTAAAAATTGCATGAATTGTAAAAGGGAGTTGGGTGTTGGGAAAACTAAAGGAAACAGTAAACAATCAAAGCAAATTCAGGTTGATCTAAATTGAGAAAAATCAAAGAGAAATGATTCATTAAGGATTGGAGATATCATAATCGACTATGAATCAAATGGGTCTCAACTTCCTTCTCAATCATATGAGTAGATCTATGGCGGATTGTAATTGATTGGATCCCAATTCTTTGGCAATCCAATCTCTCTAATCACAATCAATCTTGCCAATTTCTTGATCTAATTGTCATGAGAAGAGGTTAAGCATTTTCTCTCATCCATAAGCCACACAAATCCTCAAGCCCTCAATTCCTCCCGAATAGTGTTGGTTAAGAGGATTGTGAAGGATAGAGCTCCAATTCTAATGAAGGTGGATTGAGAAGAAGAATATGTTCATTCATTCATTGGGATTACAATAGAGCTCCTCCCCCTAATGAAATAGGAGTTTAGTGCATCATTGCTCAATCCAAACAGAAAAGGAAAAGAAAGTACGTAAACTAAAAAGAAAAGTACAAAGAAAATCCTCCCAGGGCTTCCCAATTAGGGTCCCCTACTTCCTAGCCCTTTTTCTAGCTCATATTCTATGCTATTTATACACTTTTCCCATTCAGTCTTTAAGTCTTTGAATTGAGCTTTGGCCTTTGTTGAAACAAGTTAAAAGTGGCTTTTAGTGACGTTGATGAGGAACGTTGGCAAACTAACGTTCATTCTAGCATGGGTGCCAATTTGTATTAGAGTTGGTAATAACGTTGGTGATCAACGTTTGTATGAAAATGTTGAGTCAAACATTGCAAAAAAGTAACACTTGAGTGTAACACCCTAATACTTTTAAACTGAGTTAAGCTTTTATTTGGATTTTATTTAGTAGCTGATATTCAAAACCTTGCAAAAATTTTCTTTTAAAACAAATGTGAAATATTTATATAAAATAATTTATAGACAAAAATATTGAATAATTAGTTTTTATTAGAATAGTTACTAGTTGAAAAATATAAGTGGATTTGAAAATACTAACATGAAAAACCGGTGTGCTAAACTATGAAGGCACAACAATGACAAGCTTTATTCATACCAAATAAAAAAGGGAACATCATAGTTATAATTGCAATCAGTCAATAAGGATAAAACAAGACACATAGAAAATCCTAATTCTCTTAATTTGTTTAACTATGGCTAAAACAAGCGCATATTCTTCCTTCTTAAGGTAAACGTTTAATGTTTTGTATCTACGTCCTCGATAGCTTGCTCCCACTAGTGTACCTGTATTTTCACCTCAACTGTATTGCTTCGTACTGCATCGTTCCTGAAGATGGTACGGAGAGAGGGGTGAGAAACAAAAGTTTCTCAGTAGTTTATCTATATGGTGTCATCGTATTCATCCCCAGCCACTCCGAGTTTTAAAATAAAAACAGTGATAATACAATGTTGTCCAATTATTATTTTCAAAAGTCCTTGTTAGTCGGAGTGGTGTGACTTTTAGATGCTTCTTATTTACTTATATTATGACATGTGTGATGCATACAAAATGCCTATAGCGTTAAAACATATGAAGGTAAACTCATAAACCTTGGTATGATGTTCTCATAGGCCATAAAGCAAGGCAAAATAAAGAATAAATAAGAGAAGAATAGTAACATTGCCATAGATAAGTCAAACAGAATAAATCTGAATAAAATAAAGATCTTAAACAATATCATACATCATACAAAAAGGAATTTTGGAAAAAAGAAGGATCTTTGAATGCAATAATAAACATAATCATAAATAAAAAAAAAGATAAAAGAAGAACAACATGATCACTCTTTTCATTGCACTTTTCATTACTTTTTCTCGTAGCTTTTATGGAAGGTATTGAGCTCAAACCGGTATAAAATGTGGGAGTCTCCTTCCCTTACCGAAGGTTCTTATCCCAAACGTTTTGGCGATCACCTTCCCTTACCGAAGGATCATATCGATATCTTGTCTTTGGGGGTCACCTTCCCTTACCGAAGGATCATTCCCTCAGTTCAATTTACAATCAAGGTTATTTAGACATGCACAAGAAAAGAGTTATATTAACAAAGATATCTTATTATATAAAATTGATGGGAGTCTCCTTCCCTTACCGAAGGTTCCCAAAAGTTTGCGGATCACCTTTCCTTACCAAAGGATCATCTCGATTATCTTGTCTTTGGGAGTCACCTTCCCTTACCGAAGGATCATTCCCTCAGTTCTTTATGCACATAAGATTTTTATTATAATGCATAATGCGTATGAAGGGAAGAGACATTATATCATGACATGTAATGCTAACATCTATATATGACATAAAAATTAGCATAAAACCCCTACCTCGAGTGAAGTTCTGCTAGGTATTCCGATGCAAATAGATGCAATTTGTTAGTGAAGAGAGGCTTGTTTCATGGCTAGACTTTGTATATACTAGAATGTTTTGTATAGAAAATGGAATAGAATGAGAAAGGAAGGATCAAACAGCTCTCAGGTATGTGCATATTATGTTAGGAGGCATTTAGGTGAAATCTTCAATCTGGATCGTCACTTTGTGAGCCCTATAACTTTTCTACGTTTGGAATTTGGAATTAGCTATTAGAGATAAATTTATAGAGAATTGAATTAGCTTTAAAAAAAATCTTAAATGAAGTTAATCGGATAACCACAACTTCAGATATTCCCAAAATACTGTTAGTATATCAGGCTGGCTGATAAGAGCACAATTTTCTACTCTGAACTTGTAACCGATTTATCTACCTAATTTATTTTGAATTTGATTTTATACTAAACTAAGGAATAGAGCTAGTATTTTTATCTTTTCATATAACTAAATATCATTCAAATCTAATAAATGTAGAATTAATTATGACTATATTTTAAAAGGTTGTTTATTGTCGGTTGGAGATTTACTACCACTAGTATTTTCATATGTTTAAATTTTAAATTTAAATCTTAAATCATTACCATTTTAATTAATTAATTAATTATTAAATAATGATTTGATTCAAAAAGTTGGGATGTTACATTGAGCGTTGCAACTAACGTTTGACTCAACGTTGGTACACCAACGTTCGTCTAGCCACGTGTGCGTCGCCCACGCGTACGCGTCAAAACAACATTTTGCGCGTGTGCATCGCCCATGCGTTCGCGAGACTGGCAAAAATTCACTTTAATGTTTACTTCATCCACGCATATGTGTCGCAGCAGATTTTCCAACTCCAAAATTGAGATTGTTATCGAAGACGTTGGGGGTAACGTTGGTTTACCAACGTTCCCTCCAATGTTTGCACGCTTGTGCGTACGCACGCTGCCTTGTGCGTGCGCACACTTACAATTTTTCTTCTTGTGCGTATGCACACAACACTATGTGTACGCACATAAGATAATTCTTCCAGCTCCAACTTTGACATTTATCGCAACGTTCCCTCCAACGTTTGCACCTCTTTTACACAACGTTGCATTGTCCTCTTCCCTCAACGTTTGAGGCAACGTTGGTGAGCCAACTTTGGCCACCAACGTTGCTTTCTCTGCTTCTTCCTTGCCTCCTTCTCTGCTTCTCTTTACCTATCATCAACCAAACAAATGCATCAAAGCCTTACCAAAATCACAATATTTTGCATCATTCATAGCATCAAGTAAATCTTACATAAATCTCATGAAATTGCACATAATTAACCATGTTTGATTGAATCAAGGTATGCATGCAATTCTCATCCAAATACTTACTTATTCCCTAAGAAATGCATGAAAACCAAATAAAAACTAAGGAAAAAGGCTTGTGAAACTAGCCTAAGATTCCTAGGCATCACAACACCAAACTTAAATCTTGCTTGTCCCCAAGCAAGCAGTAAAACATAAGGAGAATGAATGAAAACAGAGAGAGATATAGATCCTTATTGGAAGACATTCAATTCTGGTCAATGGGGTTTCATGCATGGTATCTTAGTGATTTTTATTTGTGGCTGAAGTAGTGACACTCCTTTAGATCCTTACTTTGATTACACAAAAAATGAGACTTGTTATGGTTTGGTCCTTAGTTTTTCTTGCTCTCTTTCTTTTGATTAAGATTTATTATTTAGCTGAGGCTTAATGCTATGTGTTAAAGCAGCTCTTTAAAGTAAGCTTTCAGCCAGCATTCCCGCCCTAGTTGGTTTAAGATGCTAGGTGTTGAGACACCCCTAAGGGCTTACTTGCTCAAGTTTCTCCTTAGCACACACACATCACAGGCATTTAGCTTGTTTTGTTCTTTGGACATTGGTGCCCAGCACCTCTTTGGGTCACTAAATGATTTGTCTCAAAGTAGCTCTTGATGGTGGACTTTCGGTTGGCAATCCCGGGTTAGTTAACCCAAGTTGCCAGGTGATGAAACACCCCTTAGAACCTAGTTGTCCAAGCTTATCTTTGTACAAGAGCATCACAAGCACATATCCAAAATCTCAAGCCATTGGTGCCCAGCCTTGTTTATTTCTTTTTGTTTCTTTCTCTTGTATTTTCTTTCTTTTATTATGGACCTCTTTCATTTGTCAAGTCTCATAGAATGTAACTCAAGTTCATATCTCAAAGTCATGCCAACCTCTAGCCTTATTCATGAATCAACTAATGAACAAGCACATACCACTGCATAACTTTATTCTATCTTCTATCAAAATAGACCTTTACTTTCTCTGTTTCAAAACATTCTCTTTTATTCAAGCAGGGGAAACAAGGCATACAACTTAAGCAAAATGTCATGATCTAAGCACTTAAACTAGCAGCCATATCAACATAAAAACAAACAGACAGCAAATGACTCATGACTAACAAAACATTGATCAACAGGGGCACAATTGCACTTTCAATTAACACATTTAAGCTTGAAACAGTTAAGTCATAATACAACCTCTTGGAGTCCACTTGTTTCCTCCTTGTCATCATCATTGTTGGCTTTCTTGTCTGTCCCTTGTCTTTCCATATGATGATGCCTCTTACCCTCCAAGAAATTGAATAACTTCTTGCAAAGATATTGAAAGTTGCTTGTTCCCTAAGCACTTGAGAGATAGTTAGCATGCATGTATGCTTGTGTTTTTCTGAACTTAAGTTGGTATGGGAACACCAAACTTAGTTTCTTGCCTACTTCTATATGCAGCAAATTGAATACATGCAGAAAACATCAAGTACTTTTATTAAGAAAACCAACTATAACTAGAAATTAAAGAACTGTTAAGTAGTTTCCCTGATTGTTTGGAGTCATACTATTTGGAGGAGTGCAATGTGTTCTTAATGAAATCTGTGGTGGAACACCAAACTTAAAATTACACATTCACCCTTGAATTCCTTTGGTGTGCAACATCAAACATAGCTCCTTGCAATACAAAGAATTTTACTTAACTCTTTTATTGAAACAGCTTAAGAAAAGAAAGTTACCTCTGGTTAGGTTGCCTCCCAACAAGCGCTCTTTTAATATCATTAGCTTGACATGTTGTTCATGACTTTCTTCCTCTTCTTCTAGTTTGTTAAGAGAAATGACCTCAGGGGGAAAGAAGAGCAAGTTAGTGTCCCCTGTCTTGGCTTCTTCCCAGCAAACTTCCTTTTGTTATTTGCTTGATTGAACTTGCTTGTTGGATCAGGGGTTGGATTGCTTGTGGTTGACCTCTTCTTTTTCCTGGATATGGTCAATTGTAGCTTGGTCACAATCCTCTTTTCGGTGCTCTTGTTGGTTGCCTTCACTTCTTGGATATCAAGATTTGGGTGTTGTGTGATGGTTGGAGTGTCCTTTTCATCAAAAGCTTCTTGAATTGGTGGTTCAATGAACTCATCTTCTATACAACTCTCTGCTTCATGGTTATCTTCCTCCCTTTCGTTCGTTGGATTTTGCATTGCTTCTTTTGGGAGTGAGTTTGCATGTTGCTTCGTCACCTCAAGTAGCTTCGTCACCTCAAGTGGCTTCTGTAGATATGAAATCATAGGTTCAAATACCTCAATAACTTCCTTCCTCACTGAAGTTTTACTTGGTATCGGAGCCTCTTTTTCTTGTTCTTCCAATTCATCTTTTGCGCTTAACATTTGGTTCAGAAGCACTTCCATATTTTTGAAAGAGGTTTCTTGTTCTTTCCAAGATTTCTTCATCTCCTCTTCATATCTTTCAAGCATGGACTCATGTTTTGAGAGTCTTTGGTTCAGGGAAGTTTGTGTGGGTTGTGGGTTTTGGAAGGAATTTTGTGTTGAGGCATAGTCAAGTGATGAAGAATTTTCATATGAAAAACTGGGAGGTGAGGTTGAACAATTTTGCATGAATGTATTTGAGGCATAATCAAGTGATGATGGCTATGGATG
Source organism: Arachis ipaensis (assembly GCF_000816755.2). Lineage (NCBI taxonomy): Eukaryota > Viridiplantae > Streptophyta > Magnoliopsida > Fabales > Fabaceae > Arachis > Arachis ipaensis. Next base: position 72,101,706 of record NC_029786.2, read on the forward strand.
ATTAGAATATGGAGCATTAAAATTCCCTCTCCAGCCACAATTTGTGTAGTTGTCATAACAATATGAGTCATTTTGTGGCTCTGAGAGGTATCCTATTTCACTTGATTGTTCATACTCCCTCATTCCTTATTGATATTCCCAGCCACAATGAGGATAATGAAATGAATCATTTTGTGTGGTGGGCAATATCTTATGTAATTTCCTTGATCATTTTGTAGCCCTAGAGCATATCCCCACTGGGTGGATTGCTCATAATCTATCATTCCTTGGTGATATTCCTAGCCACCATTAGGATAATGACTTGAATTATTTTGTGGTGGGGAGCAATATCCCATGAAATTTGCTTGATCAAAAGATGAGGTGAACTCTATTTGAATTTTGTAAAACACAATCACCAAGGAAGATTGAAACTCCTCATGTCACAGATAAGAATTTCTTAGTGAGGCAATAACACAAACACCTTAGTATCAAGAGAAAATAGAAAATTAAAAGAACTTAAATGGCAAAAACAAAGAAAATACTTAATCGAGACTCATCACCTACTTAATCATTGTCAATCTAAATCAATCCCCGACAACGATGCCAAAAACTTGATGGCGGAAAACGCATCCGCATTAACTACCGGCAAGTATACCGGGTCACATCAAGTAGTAAAACTCACAAGAGTGAGGTCGATCCCACAGGGATTGATGGATCAAGTGATTTTAGTTGGGTGATAAGTCCAGTCAGGTTAATATTGAAAGAAGTTTGGTGAAATTGATCGAACAGAATATAAATTGCAAGAAAATAAATGCTAGAAATTAAAGGACAAAACTTAAATGGCATGAAATGTAAAGTACTGGAGAAATAAATGCTGAAGAGTAAATGACAAAAACTTAAATGGCGAGAAATATAAAGTGGTGAAGCTTAAAGAACAAGAAAATGTAAATGGGCTGAATCTTAAATTGCAAGAAATGTAAATGGCTTGAATCTTAGACTGTAAGAAAGTAAAAGGTAGAATATAAATGGCATGAAACTAAAAATTACATGAATTGTAAAAGGGAGTTGGGTGCTGGGAAAACTAAAGGAAACAGTAAACAATCAAAGCAAATTCAGGTTAATCTAAATTGAGGAAAATCAAAGAGAAATGATTCATTAGGGATTGGAGATATCATAAGCCACTACGAATCAAATGGGTTTTAACTTCCTTCTCAATCAAATGAGTAGATCTATGGTGGATTGTAATTGATTGGATCCCAATTCCTTGGCAATCCAATCTCTCTAATCACAATCAATCTTGCCAATTCCTTGATCTAATTGTCATGAGAAGAGGTTAAGCATTTTCTCTCATCCATAAGCCACACAAATCCTCATGCCCTCAATTCCTCCCGAATAGTGTTGGTCAAGAGGATTGTGAAGGATAGAGCTCTAATTCTAATGCAAGTGATTTCCCTTCCGAGGCTCACACAAGCATTCAATTGAATCAAACCCCCTCCCAGAGTGAATGATTCACAATCAAAACAGAAGTCATCCTATAGCTACACAAGTGGATTGAGAAGAAGAAGATGTTCATTCATTCATTAGGATTACAATAGAGCTCCTCCCTCTAATGAAATGGGAGTTTAGTGTATCATTGCTCAATCAAAACAGAAAAGGAAAAGAAAGTACGTAAACTAAAAAAGAAAAGTACAAAGAAAATCCTCCCAAGGCTTCCCAATTAGGGTCCCCTGCTTCCCAGCCTTTTTTCTAACTCAAATTCTATGCTATTTATACACTTTCCCTATTCAGTCTTCAAGTCTTTGGATTGAGCTTTGGCCTTTGTTGAAGCAAGTTAAAAGTGGCTTTAGTGATGTTGATGAGGGACGTTGGCAAACTAACGTTCATGGGTCCCAATTTGTATTAGAGTTGGTAATAACGTTGGTGATCAACGTTTGTATGAAAATGTTGAGTCAAATGTTGCAAAAAATAACACTTGAGCATTGCCACTAACGTTTGACTCAATGTTGGTGCACCAACGTTCGTCTAGCCACGCGTGCGCGTCGCCCACACATCACTGTGCGTAGACACATAAGGCAATTCTTCCAGCTCCAACTTTGAGATTTATCGAAGACGTTGGGGGTAACGTTGGTTCACGAACGTTCCCTCCAACGTTTGCACCTCTTTTACATAACGTTGCCAGCAATGTTGGTGAGCCAACTTTGGCCACCAACGTTCCATTGTCCTCTTCCGTCAACGTTTGAGGCAACATTGGTGAGCCAACTTTGGCCACCAACGTTGCTTTCTCTACTTCTTCCTTGCCCCCTTCTTTGCTTCTCTTCACCTATCATCAACCAAAAAAATGCATCAAAGCCTTGCCAAAATCACAAGATTTTGCATCATTCATAGCATCAAGTAAATCTTGCATAAATCTCATGAAATTGCACATAATTAACCATGTTTGATTGAATCAAGATATGCATACAATTCTCATCCAAATACTTACTGATTGCCTAAGAAATGCATGAAAATCAAATAAAAACTAATGAAAAAGGCTTGTGAAACTAGCCTAAGATTCCTAGGCATCAATCATCATCATCATTAATATCACCGTATGCTTTATTTGCTTCTTTCTTTATCACCAAACAATGAGAGAAAGAAAAGTGACCAAAAGGAAAAAAATAAAAAGAAGAAAGAAAAATCGTGGGTGAGGAAGAGAGAAACCATAGAACTTCTGAATTTCTGGCTTCGATTTTTTTAGATCTGTAACTCCAATAAAAAATCTAATCCAGTAAAAGTGTTTATATCCTCCTCCTCTATACGTTAGTGTTACTTTTGTCCAACAGAAGTTGACGGTGGTGTGAATCTTCTTCCACCTTGAGTTCGGCTAATTGGAGTTCTAGGAGGCACAAACGATTTCTGACGTTTTCTTCTTTAGAATCTCGGTCAGAAAGCTTCCCTGAAATTTTTGTTGTCATGATTTCTGTACGAAGGTAGAGTTTGGTAAATTTATAATAATTAAATGTAAATTGGATAAGTGAATATTGGTTTGATTAAGTTTATGTTAAATTATTATTGTTGCTTGTGAATTGTAGTTCGGCCAAGAAGAACAGCCCAACTAGGGTTATTTTTATGATTTTGGGACTGTTGTGAACAAGAATTATTGATTAAAATTAATGAGGTTTGATGGCCGAGAGATTAGATGAAAAGTGGAGAAAAATTGGTAATAGTAAAGCTTAAAAACGGACTTAAAACTCAAGCTAAAAGGTTGAAGAATTTTGGAAATGGGGTTCAGTCCTTTTGTAAACTTATAATCAAGGAAATAAAAGCTAATTTAAGAATAGAAGAGTTAAACAGTAACCTACTTAAAAGCCGTAGAAAGACGAATGTAATTTAAGAACTTTATGATTCACTCTTCATAAAACGTCTAGGGAGAGATGAGGGAGGAGTGTGAAGACGATTTATGGTATTAAAACAAGGAAAAGAAAAGAAGAAGAAAATAAAAGATTAAAAGAATGTAAAGAACCTCAGCCACAGGAGAGCAGAGAGCAAGAATAAAAGAACGTATTAACAAAAGAGATCCATGCCACAGGAGGGCAGAGCATAGAAAAGAAAAGAAAGAAAGAACAAAAAGAAAAAGAGATAAGTAGAGATATTATTTGGCACTGAGAACGGACTGAGATGATTGCTTACCTGCTGAAAGCGAGCAGAGATATGGTGGTGACTCCACCGAGATTTTCTTTCCAGAGATACATCGGCCAATCCAGGGGATGGTCGCACCTGTATGACGGAAGTTGCTTACAGAGGTTATCAATACATACATTGGCCAGAGAGAGCCTGACCTGTAAGACCGAGGTTGCTTATAGAGGTTATGTTTGCATACATCGACTCAAGAGAATCGTACCTATAAGAGAGGTTGCTTATAGAGGTTATGACACTGGAAACCAAACTCAGACAAAGGTTGCCGAGTTGAGTCGAAAGTGGGTCAAAACCGACAAATGAGCTCATTACCTGCACTAGAGATAGACATGCATCATACTTGTTTGCACATATTTGTCTGTGAGTGTGTTTTTTGTGATTGTGGGTGTGCTAAATGACTGTTTAAATTCTGTTTTCTATAATTGTTGAATTATATTGTGCTCTGTTGATTGTTATTGCTGACCAAGTATATATAAAATAAACTTAACTTCTAACCCCAATCCTACTAAAAACTCCCAAGTTCTTACCCCCCTATTTCCACCCTTTCAGCTACAGGGTGCGAAGGTTTATTGTTGAGCCACAGGAGCATAGAAGAATATGTTTATAATTTGAGTTGTTAGATTTTATTTTTCCCTCGTCGTTTACTGTTTTTAGTTTTTAGAGGGGATAGGACTTGTATTTGGGAATCTTGAAATATATATATATCTTTGTGATAAAGTGATTAAAAGTAAAAATTTTCTGTTTTCTTAATTAAAGTTTCGGTTTGTATTCGCGAAGTCTCAATACTAAATAAACATAGTATATAATTAAAGGAATAGAGGTAAGTAGCGCCCGGACTTTTAGTATGGTCATGAGGTGCTAAAAAGTTAGGGTGTTACACCTCCTCTAGTAAACAAGATTCATTTATATATCCTAAATTCTAATATTCAAATTGAAAACTAAAGCTAATCTTATCTTTGGGAAAGAAAGATAAGGTAACTAACTACTTACTTCAAATTCAAATCAAAATGATAATTCAAATCTAATTCTAACAACTAAATCTTTTATGTTTCTAGAAGGAATTAATAACTAATCTTCTAATGATGTGGATAATTGAGATTGGGTCTTAAATTTATTCGCATTCTGAGAGTTAGAATTGTATTTACACCGGGCTTGCATATATAAATTTAAGCCCAAAATATACCTTCAGGGGTTATACATGCCGGGCGGGAAGTACATGGCCACCGGGCGTGAGACTTTTCCTCTGGGCGTGCATGTTTGGATGCTTGGGGTGCTAATTTTTTGCGTCAAAAAGATGATAGTGGTGCATGGCTCAAACAAAACTTTCACTATAAATATATGCATATCATTTTGAAGCTCTGGATGTTTTCTTTTTAATGCAACTGGAACCGCCTCATTTGGACGTCTATAGCTCAAGTTATGACTACTTGAGTAGGAAAAAGTCAGGGTTAGGTGTAACCGTATTGTAATTCAAAGAATATAATATTTGAGGAGGCTTGAAGGATAGTTAAAGCAAAATCATGAAATTAAAAGCGCAATGCTCAGAGATGACGTTACTTGCGTATGAAGAAAGTATAGGTACATATACATACATATATAGACATTGAGAGTAGAGAGTCAAGAATACATAATATTCAAGCTCCGAACTCAGCCTGCGAAGCTAAGGCTGGCCAAAGGATATTGACATACATACATTAAGATATTTACATGCATACATTACCCAAGTCCTAAAATACACAAATGAAATCCTAGTTCTCCATAAAACCTCTATGAGGTGCATAAGGTAAAACATATATATAAGGAGAGTTCTATACATATAGACATGTCTAAACAAAACAAAATATAATATCCCAAATGTCCCACTTCGCTGCAGAGATCTCCAGACGCCTAGCGAGGTGTCTCTCGACCTGCACCTGAAAAACACAAATATCCGTATTCTCATTATGGTAATGGTGCCACATACATAAGATATAAGGTCCCGAAAAAGTCAAAGGGAATCCTAGAACTCTGACACTTAGATTATGAAACTTAAAGATTTGAAACAAAAACCATAAATGGGGTAGTCCTCTAAGGTTCTTAAATTTAACCATGCCCTAACTAAAACCCTCAATCCTCCGCCTTCCTCCAATCCTCCAACTCCGGTGGAACGACACAGACAACTAACAATGGCAAACATAATTAGAGTACAAGTAATGCAAGTAGCAAGTATAGCAATTAAGCATACTAATTCATAAAAGCACTCCCAATTAATGCACAAATAGGCAAATCAAACATATGCATATGATGTATGCCTGTCCTATGGCTGATGAGTCTCATCTGTCAGTTATAAAGCCAACCCGACATGTACGGCTACTAAACCCTGGATAGTTCCTCATGCGCGCATCCCCAAGAATCTATGCGTAGCTTTTTCTCATTTATAATTCTACTCATTGGGGGAACCTTCCCAAGGTGTTAAAGTGCCCGGTCAGCCTTACGACGTAGGGTCAACAGAGTATCGAGTCTAAACTTGGAGCATGTGGTGGCAAGCCACTGCTCTTACCCAGGAAAACTCGTATCTCAGATAAAAGAAGTGCATAAGCCACATTATCATTCATATTCATTCATAATCATTCATTATGGCCATAAACATCATATATACTTCATATCTTTGCACTTCTCATACATAATTCACCATATTTCAAACTTACTTCACTTCTAAATTATCCCATTTTCATAGCTTAATCTCTTTAGTATACTTAGGACTAATACTTAGGATCTAAATGGTAAAAATAGAGGTTTAAAGGTTTTAAATCATATTTAAAACACAAAATCCAACTTGGTGAAAAGCAAGGCCCCGCGTACGCAGAAGTGTATTTTCCCAACTCGCGTACGCGAGATCTGCCCACGTACACGAGTCTCCTTGGCTCGCATGGTCTGTTTGCTTTGCGTGCATGTTGCTGCGTATGCGTGGGTGCATTGCATACGCGACTCATGTCTGTGTACGCGATCCCCACTGAACAGAAATGAATGCTCGCGTTGTGTGTACTTGCCCCCGTACGCGAGCCAAAAATTTTTTCACTCCTTGCGTACGCGACACACTCCTGCGTATGTGAGCATGTTTGGCCAAACTAAACAGCTACACCGCGTGTGCCCCTTGCGTACGCAAACCCCTCAGAATGTTCAAAGAGTTGATAAGTGTTGCAGAAATGCTTTTTCTTACCCAACTTTTGACGCGCATAACTCTTTCGTTATAAATCATTTTTAATTCATTCTTCGAACGTCATAAACTTCACAGATCTAATTTTCATATGAAACAAGTTTGAAAAAGTTTGGGAGTCGAAAGCTGAGTTATGGCTCAAAAAAAGTTTAGACAAAAATTAATTTTTCTCAAAAATTCCCAAACCTCTATTTCTACCAATTCTAAACTCAATACCAACATTCCAAGCATTCAAACAACACCAACACATATCAAATTCACATTTTATCATTTAACATTCATATCATAACACCCCCATAAACAACTTCACCAATTGTCAATTTCATAATCAACACATTCTCATATTCAAACATTAACATATTACCATTATTCATTCAATCCATCATCTCATCAGCTATCCGCCACATTCATATCATTAGCCAACACTCCAAATATCCACAAGCAAACTCAACACACATTGCATTAACCAAAGCCACTAAACATGCATCAAACATACCGTTCAACTTATCCTAAGTCGTCTAGCCTAAGTTTTCACAAGACATTATATATTACATACAAAAAATCAAAAAAATACCTTGGCCGATTTCCTCATATAGCTCAAAGACAACCCAACTAAGCAAGTTCACAAACTTCACCACCAAAATTCAGCATTCAATGCTCCCAATCAAGCTTCCATCTCCTCAATCATGCTCCAAAAATTCTATATATACACTACCTAACACATATTATCATATTTATATACCAAATTTCAATACCCCAACACATATAAACAAGGAATTTACTAGGATATGAGAGTCATTACCTTAACTGTGCCTCAAGTTAACAAAAACCCAATAATTCCTCAAACTAATCGGATCCTATAACATCCAAAACCAAAGATCTCAACACCTCACACATTGAATTTTTGAAATTGGGGAGGAGAAAATCAAAAATAAAATTGTGACTTTCTTACCTAATGGAGTACTGGGCTTTGTAGATCTCGACGTAGTGGATACGTGGCCGCAAACGGTATGGCGATCGAAGTTCGGAGCGATAAGTTATGTGGAATTTAGTAGAGGGTTAGAGTTATTCTCAAGCTGTTCTCTCCTTAGACATGTTTCAGCATTTCTTGCTGAATGAAGGAGGAAGAAGGTGTTTTATTAAGTGTGTTTGGCTTTGTGGGTTGGGCCATGGGTCCGGTTTGGGATCGGTTCGATCGGTTCGGCCTGTTTAGACCCAATTTTGGGCCAAATTTTTTAAAATTAGTGTCAAAATTTATATTTTAATTAATTTTTCCTCATTAAACTATAAAATTTTATTTTCTAATTTCTTTGATTAATATTTAATTTATTGACTAATTATTCATTAATTATGCAGGGTTTACACCAAGGACATGGCTACCGGGCGTGTAAGCATGGCCACCGGGTGTGCATGCAATTTGAAGTTTTTGGTGTCTTTAGGGCACGATTTTGACTTCTTAGGCCACACTTTTGCTCTTCTTTTATTTTTCTTGTGAAAAATTATTGATTCTTGCTTGTTTTATAGCAAAAAACTTCTGAAAACACAGAAGCACTATCCTAACTCTAAATATTTGATTATTTATGAAATTTCATTAAAAAACATAAGAAATTTGATTAAAACCTGTGAAAATGAATGAAAAAGAATTTTAAAAATTGTTTAAAATGACGTGTTATCATAACACCAAACTTAAAAATTTACTTGTTGATGAGCGGATAATTTATACGCTTTTTGGCATTGTTTTTACATAATTTTTAGTATAATTTAGTTAGTTTTTAGTATATTTTTATTAGTTTTTAAATAAAATTCACATTTCTGGACTTTACTATGAGTTTGTGTGTTTTTCTATGATTTCAGGTACTTTCTGGCTGAAATTGAGGGACTTGAGAAAAAATCATATTCAGAGGTTGAAGAAGGACTGCAGATGCTGCTAGATTCTGACCTCCCTGCACTCAAAGTGGATTTTCTAGAGCTACAAAACTCCAAATGGTGTGCTCTCAATTGCGTTAGAAAGTAGATATCCAGGGCTTTCCAGCAATATATAATAGTCCATACTTTTCTCGATTTTAGATGACGCAAACTGGCGTTCAACGCCAGTTCCATGCTGCATTCTAGAGTTAAACGCCAGAAACAGGTTACAAACTGGCGTTCAACTCCAAGAGAAGCCTCTACACGTGTAAAGCTCAATGCTCAGCCCAAACACACACCAAGTGGGCCCCAGAAGTGGATTTCTGCATCATTTACTCATTTCTGTAAACCCTAGTAACTAGTTTAGCATAAATAGGACTTCTTACTATTGTATTTACATCTTTTGGAACATCTTTAGTTTCATGTTTAGATCACGTTTGGGGGCTGGCCATTCGGCCATGCCTGGACCTTCATCACTTATGTATTTTTAACGGTAGAGTTTCTACACACCATAGATTAAGGTGTGGAGCTCTGCTGTTCCTCATGAATTAATACAAAGTACTATTGTTTTTCTATTTAATTCAAGCTTATTCCGATTCTAAGATATTCATTCGCACCTCAATATGAATGTGATGATCATGACAGTCATCATCATTCCCAACCTATGAACGCGTGCCTGACAACCACTTCCGTTCTACCTTAGATTGAATGAGTATCTCTGGGATTCCTTAATCAGAATCTTCGTGGTATAAGTTAGAATCCATGGACGGCCATTCTTGAGATCCGGAAAGTCTAACCCTTGTCTGTGGTATTCTGAGTAGGATCTGGAAAGGGATGGCTGTGACGAGCTTCAAACTCGCGAGTGCTGGGCGTAGTGACAGACGCAAAAGGATCAATGGATCCTATTTCAGTATGATCGAGAACCGACAGATGATTAGCCATGCAGTGACAGCGCATTGGACCATTTTCACTGAGAGGACAGGATGTAGCCATTGACAATGGTGATGCCTAACAGACAGCTTGCCATAGAAAGGAGTATGAATGATTGGATGAAGACAACAGGAAAGCAGAGATTCAGGAGGAATGAAAGCATCTTCATACGCTTATCTGAAATTCTCACCAATGAATTACATAAGTATCTCTATCTTTAAATCTCCATAACCATATGAATCTGCCTGACTGAGATTTGCAAGATGACCATAGCTTGCTTCAAGCCGACAATCTCCGTGGGATCGACCCTTACTCACGTAAGGTTTATTACTTGGATGACCCAGTGCACTTGCTGGTTAGTTGTGCGAAGTTGTGACAAAGAACTAAGATTATGAACATGCGTATTGAGTTTTTAGTGCCGTTACCAAGGAATGGAACCGTCACAATTTCTGCGCACCAAGTTTTTGGCGCCGTTGCCGGGGATTGTTCGAGTTTGGACAACTGACGGTTCATCTTGTTGCTCAGATTGTGTAATTTTATTTTTTTTTAAGCTTTTTATTTCTTATTTTCAAAAAATACAAAAAAAATTTTCTTCTTTGTCATTTTTCCAAAATAATTTTCGAAAAATCCAAAAAAAAAATTTAATAAAATCATAAAATCAAAAATAATTTTGTGTTTCTTTTTTGAGTCTTGTGTCAATTTTTAAGTTTGGTGTCAATTGCATCCTTTTATTTTTCTTAAAAAATTTTTCGAAAACACATGCATTGAGTTTCTTTCTTGTTCTTCATGATCTTCAAGTTGTTCTTGATAAGTCTTCTTGTTTGATCTTTAAAATTTCTTGTTTTGTGTCTTTTCTTGTTTTTCATATGCATTCTTGAATTCTTAGTGTCTAAATATTAAAAATTTCTAAGTTTGGTGTCTTGCATGTTTTCTTTTATTGAAAATTTTTTTCAAAAATACATACTTGATGTTCATCATGATGTTCAAAGTGTTCCTGGTGTTCATCTTTGCATTCAAAGTGTTCTTGCATATTTTTCTTGTTTTGATTCATAATTTTCATGTTTTGAGTCTTTTTGATGTTTTTCTCTTTCATCATTAAAAATTCAAAAATCAAAAAAATATCTTTCCCATATTTTCTCATAAATTTGTCGAAAATTTTTAAATTAAAAACAAAAATATTTTTTTTATTTTAATTTATTTTTAAAAAATTCTTCTCTCTCACCTCCTTCTAATTATTTATTTATCTACTAACACTTCTCTTCTTCTTAAAAATTCGAACCCTCTCTCTCTTTCTGTGTTCGAATTCCTTTTCTTCTTCTACTCACATAAAGAAATCTCTATACTGTGACATAGAGGATTCCTCTTCTCTTCTGTTTTTTTCTTTTTCATATGAGCAGGAACAAGGCTAAGAACATTCTTGTTGAAGCTGACCCTGAACCTGAAAGAACTCTGAAGAGGAAGCTAAGGGAAGCTAAAGCACAACTCTTTGGAGAAAATCTGACAGAAATTTTTGAAAAAGAAGGAGGAATGGCCGAAAATAATAACAATGCAAGGAAGATGCTTGGTGACTTTACTGCACCTAATTCCAATTTACATGGAAGAGACATCTCAATCCCTGCCATTGGAGAAAACAATTTTGAGCTGAAACCTCAATTAGTTTCTCTGATGCAATAGAATTGCAAGTTTTATGGACTTCCATCTGAAGATCCCTTTCAGTTCTTAACTGAATTCTTGCAGATCTGTGATACTGTTAAGACCAATGGGGTTGATCCCGAGGTCTACAGGCTTATGCTTTTCCCATTTGTTGTAAGAGACAGAGCTAGAATATGGTTGGACTCTCAACCTAAAGACAGCCTAAACTCTTGGGATAAGCTGGTCATGGCTTTCTTAGCCAAGTTCTTTCCTCCTCAAAAGCTTAGGAAGCTTAGAGTGGATGTTCAAACCTTCAGACAAAAGGAAGGTGAATCCGTCTATGAAGCTTGGGAGAGATACAAGGAACTGACCAAAAAGTGTCCTTCTGACATGCTTTCAGAATAGACCATCCTGGATATATTCTATGATGGTCTGTCTGAATTATCAAAGATGTCATTGGACCATTCTGCAGGTGGATCCATTCACCTAAAGAAAATGCCTGCAGAAGCTCAAGAACTCATTGACATGGTTGCAAATAACCAGTTCATGTACACTTCTGAAGGAATCATCCAACAGTACTAAAGAGGCATCTTCTGAAGAAGAAGCTTATGATCCTGAGAATCTTGTAATAGCAGAGTTAAATTACATGGGTGAACCCTATGGAAACACCTATAATCCCTCATGGAGAAATCATCCAAATTTCTCATGGAAGGATCAACAAAAGCCTCAACAAGGCTTTAATAATGGTGGAAGAAACAGGTTTAGCAATAGCAAACCTTTTCCATCATCTACTCAGCAACAGACAGAGAATTCCGAGCAGAATCCATCTAGCTTAGCAAATATAGTCTCTGATCTATCTAAGGCCACTGTGAGTTTCATGAATGAAACAAGGTCCTCCATTAGGAATTTGGAGGCACAAGTGGGCCAGCTGAGTAAAAGAGTCACTGAAATCCCTCTAAGTACTCTTCCAAGCAATACAGAAGAAAATCCAAAAAGAGAGTGCAAGGTCATAGCCTTACATGATGTGGCCGAACCCAAAGAGGAGGAGGAGAACGTGAATCCTAGTGAGGAAGACCTCCTGGGACGTTCAGTGACCAATAAGGAGTATCCCTTTGAGGAACCAAAGGAATCTGAGGCTCATCTAGAGACCATAAAGATTCCATTGAACCTCCTTCTGCCCTTCATGAGCTCTGATGAGTATTCTTCCTCTGAAGAGGATGAAGACATTACTGAAGAGCAAGTTGCTAAATACCTTGGTGCAATCATGAAGCTGAATGCCAAATTATTTGGTAATGAGACTTGGGAAGATGAACCTCCCTTGCTCGCCAATGAACTGAATGCATTGGATAGGTAGAAATTACCTCAAAAGAAATAGGATCCTGGTAAATTCCTAATTCCCTGCAAGATAGGCACCATGACCTTTGAGAAGGCTCTGTGTGACCTGGGGTCAGGAATAAACTTAATGCCACTCTCTGTAATGGAGAAACTTGGGATCTTTGAGGTGCAAGCTGCTAGAATCTCATTAGAGATGGCAGACAACTCAAGAAAACAGGCTTATGGACAAGTAGAGGACGTGTTAGTGAAGGTTGAAGGCCTTTACATCCCTGCTGATTTCATAATCCTAGACACTGGGAAGGATGAGGATGAATCCATCATCCTTGAAAGACCCTTCCTAGCCACAGCAAGAGCTGTGATTGATGTGGACAAAGAAGAGTTGGTCCTCCAACTGAATGAGGACAACCTTGTGTTTGAAACTCAAGGATCTCCTTCTGTAACCATGGAAAGGAAGCATGAAAAGCATCCATCCTCTCTTCCCCATAAACCCCACCTACCTTTAAAATTCAAACTAATTTCCCTCCCAAACCCAACCCTAATGGCCAAACCCTACACCCCCTCACTCCTATATAAACCCCTCACTCCTTCTTCTTTTTCACACAACACAACCCTCTCTTCTTCTCCTTGGCCGAATACATCTTCTTCCCCCATCTCCTCTATTTTCTTCTTCTTTTTCTACTTTCTTTCTTCTTTTGCTCAGAGACGAGCAAACATTTTAAGTTTGGTGTGGTAAAAGTATAGCTTTTTGTTTTTCCATAACCATTTATGGCACCTAAGGCCAGAGAAACCTCTAGAAAGAGGAAAGGGAAGGCAATTGCTTCCACCTCTGAGTCATGGGAGATGGAGAGATTCATGTCAAAGGTCCATCAAGTTCACTTCTATGAAGTTGTGGCCAAGAAGAAAGTGATCCATGAGGTTCCTTTCAAGCTCAAAAAGAATGAGTATCTGGAGATCCGACTTGAGATCCAAAGAAGAGGTTGGGAAGCTCTCACCAATCCCATTCAACAAGTCGGGATCCTAATGGTTCAAGAGTTCTATGCAAATGCATGGATCACTAGGAACCATGATCAAAGTGTGAACCCGAATCCAAAGCATTGGCTTACCATGGTTCGGGAGAAATACTTAGATTTCAGTCCGGAAAATGTAAGGCTAGCGTTCAACTTGCCAATGATGGAAGAGAACGCACGCCCCTACACAAGAAGGGTCAACTTTGATCAAAGGTTAGACCAAGTCCTCATAGACATATGTGAGGAAGGAGCTCAATAAAAAATTGACTCAAGAGGCAAGCCGGTTCAATTAAGAAGGCATGACCTCAAACCAGTAGTTAGGGGATGGCTAGAGTTCATTCAACACTCAATCATTCCTACTAGTAACCGGTCTGAAGTTACTATAGACCGGGCCATCATGATCCATAGTATCATGATTGGAGAGGAGGTGGAAGTTCATGAGATTATACCTCAAGAACTTTACAAGATGGCTGACAAGTCCTCCACTTGGGCAAGGTTAGCCTTTCCTCACCTCATATGCCACCTCTGCAATTCGGCTGGAATTGACATAGAGGGAGACATCCTCATTGAAGAGGACAAGCCCATCACTAAGAAAAGGATGGAGCAAATAAGAGATCATGGACCTCAGCAAGAGCATGAGGAAATTCCTCACCATGAAAACCCTGAGATACCTCAAGGGATGCACTTTCCTCCACAAAACTATTGGGAGCAAATTAACACCTCCCTAGGAGAATTAAGTTCCAATATGGGACAACTAAGGGTGGAGCACCAAGAGCATTCCATCATCCTCTATGAAATTAGAGAAGATTAAAGAGCTGTGAAGGAGGAGCAACAAAGACAAGAAAGAGACATAGAGGAGCTCAAAAACACCATTGGTTCTTCAAGAAGAGAAAGACACCATCCTCACTAAGGTGGACTCTTTCCTTAATCTCCTTGTTCTTATTTCTCTGTTTTTCTTTTATTATGCTTTATGTTTATTTATGTTTGTGTCTTATTACATGATCATTAGTGTTTAAGTGTCTATGTCTTAAAGCTATGAATGTCCTATGACTCCATCACCTCTCTTAAATGAAAAATATTTTAATTACAAAAGAACAAGAAGTACAGGGTTTCGAATTCATCCTTGAAACTAGTTTAATTATTTTGATGTGGTGACAATACTTTTTGTTTTCTGAATGAATGCTTGAACAGTGCATGTGTCTTTTGAATTTGATGTTTATGAATGTTAAATATGTTGGCTCTTGAAGAATAAGGAAAAAGGAGAAATGTTATTTGATAATCTGAAAAATCATAAAAATGATTCTTGAAGCAAGAAAAAGCAGTGACAAAAGCTTGCAAAAAAAAAAATATAGCGAAAAAAGAAAGAAAGAAAAAGAAAAAGCAAGCAGAAAAAGCCAAAAGCTCTTTAAACCAAAAGGCAAGAGCAAAAAGCCAATAGCCCTTAAAACCAAAAGGCAAGGTAAATAAAAAGGATCCAAGGCTTTGAGCATCAGTGGATAGGAGGGCCTAAAGGAATAAAAGCCTGGCCTAAGCGGCTAAACCAAGCTGTCCCTAACCATGTGCTTGTGGCGAGAAGGTGTCAAGTGAAAACTTGAGACTGAGCGGTTAAAGTCAAGGTCTAAAGCAAAAAAAAAAAAGAGTGTGCTTAAGAACCCTAGACACCTCTAATTGGGGACTTTAGCAAAGCTGAGTCACAATCTGAAAAGGTTCACCCAGTTATATGTCTGTGGCATTTATGTATTCGGTGGTAATACTAGAAAACAAAGTGCTTAGGGCCACGGCCAAGACTCATAAAGTAGCTGTGTTCAAGAATCAACATACTGAACTAGGAGAATCAATAATACTATCTGAATTCTAAGTTCCTATAGATGCCAATCATTCTGAACTTCAATGGATAAAGTGAGATGCCAAAACTATTCAAGAGGCAAAAAGCTACAAGTCCCGCTCATCTGATTGGAACTAAGTTTCATTGATATTTTGGAATTTATAGTATGTTCTCTTCTTTTTATCCTATTTGATTTTCAGTTGCTTGGGGACAAGCAACAATTTAAGTTTGGTGTTGTGATGAGCGGATAATTTATACGCTTTTTGGCATTGTTTTTACATAATTTTTAGTATAATTTAGTTAGTTTTTAGTATATTTTTATTAGTTTTTAAATAAAATTCACATTTCTGGACTTTACTATGAGTTTGTATATTTTTCTATGATTTCAGGTACTTTCTGGCTGAAATTGAGGGACTTGAGCAAAATCAGATTCAGAGGTTGAAGAAGGACTGCAGATGCTGCTGGATTCTGACCTCCCTGCACTCAAAGTGTATTTTCTAGAGCTACAGAACTCCAAATGGCGCGCTCTCAATTGCGTTGGAAAGTAGACATCCAAGGATTTCCAGAAATATATAATAGTCCATACTTTGCCCGAGTTTAGACGACACAAACTGGAATTCAACGCCAGTTCCATGCTGCATTCTGGAGTTAAACGCCAGAAACAGGTTGCAAAGTGGAGTTAAATGCCAGAAACAGGTTACAAACTGGCGTTCAACTCCAAAAGAAGCCTCTACACGTGTAAAGCTCAATGCTCAGCCCAAGCACACACCAAGTGGACCCCAAAAGTGGATTTCTGCATCATTTACTCATTTCTGTAAACCCTAGTAACTAGTTTAGCATAGATAGGACTTCTTACTATTGTATTTACATCTTTTGGAACATCTTTAGTTTCATCTTTAGATCATGTTTGGGGGCTGGCCATTCGGCCATGCCTGGACCTTCATCACTTATGTATTTTCAATGGTAGAGTTTCTACACACCATAGATTAAGGTGTGGAGCTCTACTGTTCCTCATGAATTAATACAAAGTACTATTGTTTTTCTATTCAATTCAAACTTATTCCGATTCTAAGATATTCATTCACACCTCAATATGAATGTCATGATCGTGACAGTCATCATCATTCCCAACCTATGAACGCGTGCCTGACAACCACTTCCTTTCTACCTTAGATTGAATGAGTATCTCTGGGATTCTTTAATCAGAATCTCCGTGGTATAAGTTAGAATCCATGGACGGCCATTCTTGAGATCCGGAAAGTCTAAACCTTGTCTGTGGTATTTCGAGTAGGATCTGGGAAGGGGTGGCTGCGACGAGCTTCAAACTCGCGAGTGCTAGGCGTAATAACAGACGAAAACGGATCAATGGATCCTATTCCAGTATGATCGAGAACTGACAGTTGATTAGCCATGCAGTGACAGCGCATTGGACCATTTTCACTGAGAGGACAGGATGTAGCCATTGACAACGGTGATGCCTAACATACAGCTTGCCATAGAAAGGAGTATGAATGATTGGATGAAGACAACAGGAAAGCAGAGATTCAGGAGGAACGAAAGCATCTTCATACGCTTATTTGAAATTCTCACCAATGAATTACATAAGTATCTCTATCTTTAAATTTATGTTTTATTTATCTTTTAATTATTAAATCTCCATAACCATATGAATCTGCCTGACTGAGATTTGCAAGATGACCATAGCTTGCTTCAAGCCGACAATCTCCGTGGGATCGACCCTTACTCACGTAAGGTTTATTACTTGGACAACCCAGTGCACTTGCTGGTTAGTTGTGCGAAGTTGTGACAAAGAACTAAGATTATGAACGTGCGTATTGAGTTTTTAGCGCCGTTACCAAGGAATGAAACCGTCACGATTTCTGCGCACCACTTGTACTCAAGCAAAAAGAAAAATAAACAGAGTTATCTTAAGTAAAAATAGTTGAAGGGTTTGAGAATTTAACTTTTGTAAAACCAAAGTGGGATTTATATAATCCTTCTGGTTACATTCGACTTCTCGTATCCTTGATGAATTTTGTATACATGGAATTTGGGAATTTCCAAAACCTGATGTCTGAATTGTATATGAGAACTCTTTTTAGGTTTATATGACTTGGAAGCAATTACTTAACATTTTAAATTGGGAAAAGATCTTTGAAGCTTTTGACTCTTAGTGCTTTATCACAAGGCAACTCTTAATAGACTTTTAACCGATAATCCCCGGCCAGTTGACCCAAGTTACCGGGTGATAAAGCACCTCTCGAATCTAATTACTCAAAACTCACCTTGACCCAGAGATTGATGCCCAGAGCCTCTTTGAACTTCTTAATGTTTTGTCTTAAGGCAAATTTTCAAGTAGGTTTTCAATTGATAATCCCGGTCCAATTGGCCCAAGTTATCAGGTGATGAAGTACCTCTCGAATTTACTCTCCCAAGTCTTTCCTTAAAACAGAAACATCCCAGGCACATAACTGGACCCTAATCATTGGTGCTCAGAGCCTTATATTTTTTTATTTCTTTGATCTTTCGAGACTTTTTTTATTTTTTTTGAATTGCTTCAAGGAATTGATTTGAATTCTCATAATACTTTTTCAAATTTTTGTTTTTGAAGATTCTTTTTGTTTTTTTATAAGACTCAAATATGTTAAATTCATCAAATATAATCACCTCTTTTAAGCACCACCACTTCCATTTGAATTCATTATTCAAACTTTTTATTAATTAAGATATTGCCCATATAAAGTGATTGCTAGAGGAACAAGTATTCAAATTTTAGATTTTATTTTTAAAAAAGAAAAATAGAATATGAAATGCATGTATGAAAAGAAAAAACTAAACAGAAAAAAATAAGAAAAAGAAAAGAAGAAAAAAAATTTTCTAACCACTAGAATATAGAATTTTTCTTACACTAATCTTATCAGTTACTTGTTCATTATCACTGTCTTCTTTATTCTTCATTATCCAAAGGCTCATAGTGTTACCAACACCAAACTTAATGACTTACACTAAACTTAGATTTTGACAGGATTTTAGCAATAAATGGTGTAAGTCATATAAAGAAGTATATGTGCATGAGAAAGAAAGGGATAAGATGAATGCAACTATCAGTGGAGGAACAAACAAAAATAAATAAATATTGATAAAAAAAAGAAAAAAAAAGGGAAAACATAGGTAGAAATCTTGAAAGAAAACATAAGAAAATAGAAGGAAGAAAAATGTGAAAACATATTTTTGAATTTTAAAAATTCCTATATGTCCCCCCTTTTTGTAGTTTTAAAAATCAAAAACAGAAAACATGAATTTAAAAACATAGTTTAAAATCATTTTGAAAAGGGTGCATGTGATGACTTTATTCAAGAAAATATTTTATTGAAACACAACATGAACCAAGAAAAAGAAATGTGAAAGAAGAATGCAAAAGAGCAAAAAGAAGAAGAATGCAAACATGGAACACTTAATTAGAACAGAAAAGATAAAGACTTTTTTCTTTTTCTTTCAATTAATTAAAAGAAATAACTCTAATAGAGAAAAAAAAGGAATAGATACTCACTGATTGGATTAAGCTTTCTTTGTGTTTGCACTACGAGTTTAGAATCTTCTTCTAATGAGATTTTGTACACGCACATGATGTGATTTATTCTTTTGGTGTTGTTTGCAAATGTTGAACAAGTGTTTGCTGGCTTCTTTTCTTTTTCCTCCTTAGATTGTTGTGGTGAATTAATTAGAGCCATTTTATTGGGCATTTCTTGGCTTAATAGATTAGCCAAATCGTTCCTTACAGTGTAAGAACCAAATATTTATTAACCGATTAATTAGAATAAGATAATAATTTAATTATCCAAAATAGGTTGAAAAAGTTTAGGAATCTTAATTTGAAAATTTAAAGGTGAGATTTGGATTTAGCGAATTTTTTTCGAGTGAAAAAATGTAATTTTTTGCGAAAAAACATAAAAATGCGTACTGATAATTTAACCGATAGTACCAATTTAAGTCTGTCCGGTATTGCAAGTGATAAAATAAAATTGCAGAAATACTTAGAAAAATATTTAGAATTGAAAATCATGCGTTAATTTTTAAAGCTTTTGGCCTAAAGTTGGGCTAAACGAACCAAAAATACTAAACGGTTGGCTCGGATCTAAGTTGGGCCCAAGTCCAACATATATATACTTTATTAATGAGCATTTCAGCTTATTTCATTCACCAAAGAGGAAGAGAGTGCAGCTAAGTTAGAAGAGAGAAGAGAAGAGAGGTTACTATTCATCATCTTCTTTAATCACTCATATCTTGAGCTATGGAACTCCGATTCGCATGCTGTTTATGGACACGTGAAACTCTCTCTAAGCTCTTCAATTTTATTCGAACAAAGTGGTAAGAAACTTTCAATTTCTTACCCAATTTTCTATCCTAACAGATTTTGAATTTTTGGGTTTAGTTATTAAGGCAATTTTGTGATTTTGGTTGTTTAGGTGTCATCTAACTTTAATTTTTATTGGATTTTGCCCCAAGTACCATTGGTTGAGGTGAGCCATTTCAAAAACCTTGTAGTTTAATGTATTTGTGAGCCCTAGTGTTCATTTTGGTAATTTGTATGGATATAGCTTGAATTCTTGTTGATTGGAGTTGAATTGAAGAATTGGTGCACTTGGAATTGAGAATTTTGGCTGGAACTTGTTGATTTTGGTGGCTAAGGTTGAAGGCTTGTGAGGAAGATATTATTTTGGTGATTTTGTGCTCGTGTGAAAATCGACCAAGGTATGGTTTCGGTTTCCTTTAGGTAATATGTAATGTTATGCAAAATATAGGCTAGTTGCCTTAAGAAAGGTTTGAATGACATGCATTAGTTGATTGAATATGTGTGATTTATGAGTAATTGAATAAAGTTTGGATATGATATGAGAATGAAATGTGATATACGATGATTGTGATGATGATTATTGGTGAAATTTAGGCCAGAGGCCGTGACCGAATAAGTGTGGAGGATTTGAATGATGAATTTTGATTTTGACGATGGTTGATGATAGTTATTGATTGTGATGATGATAAACGGGAATATGGGTTGGTAATCAATTTTGGTGAAATATTGTTAGATTATGAATTGTGAATTGAAATGATTTGGAATGAGTGATTAGGCTTAGATTGAATAGATTGATGAATTGGTAGGTTAAATTGTTAGGTGTTAAAGAAGGATTCAGATTGGTATAGTTTGGATTTTTGAAGTTGAAAGAGAGTTTTGGAAAATAGGATAATTGGGTAAATTTTGGTAAAAACTTTTTTTAATAAACTTCAATGGGCCATAACTTGGTTTTCGGATCCCCAAATTTTATAAAACTTATCTTAAATCAAAATTGGGTCTGTGGAATTTATAACATTCGAAGAATGGATGAAAAATAATTTTTAACAAAAAAGTTATGTGCATTTGAAGTTTAGGGTTAAAAACTGAATTATGCAGAAGTTGCAGAATTTTGAGGCCATGTGTATGCATGATGGGCATTACAGGAATGAAAGAGGCTTGTGCGAGTGTTGTGCGTATACCATGTGTATGCACAAAAGCAACGTCATGGGTACCCATGCATATGCACGACTTGCATTTTCGGAATCAAACATTTTTTATGCGCACATCATGTGCACACACAGAAAGGGACTCGCGCATATGCACGAGGCATGTGTGCGCACGAGTATCATGTTTTGCTGAAAATGTTTATTTTAACTATTTTTGCTTATCCATTCCATTTTTTACCTCTATAACCCCTGTTTAAGAATCTCTAACCAGTGTCTAAGCTTTGGGACGAGTGATAATGTACTAGGATAATTTAAAGAGACATTTTTTATGATTTTTAAAGACAGTGGCTTAAGTTTGAAAAGTACTGTGGATGGAATAACTAGAGTGAATTGGTGGATGTTGTATTGATAATGAATTGGGAAAAATGGAAGATTGAGGTTGTTGAAACTAATGAAATAAAAGTTAATAAACTTGCGATATATGAGAAGTGATCACTGAACTGGATACATATTCTGTTATGCTATGATTGGTAAGTCGCTATGAGCTTAGCAAGGATAGTGGTTAATCCCGCTTGTCGAGGTTGCGATGTCGGTGTAAGGACAGTGGTTAATCCCGCTTATGTTGAGATGTGAGGTCTGAGGCAGTGCTTCTCGCTCGCATCCTTTCTGGTTACAAGAGTGTGCTGATGAGCGGATAATTTATACGCTTTTTGGCATTGTTTTTAGGTAGTTTTTAGTATATTTTTTTCACTTTTTATTGTATTTTTATTAGTTTTTATTCAAAATTCATATTTCTGGACTTTAATATGAGTTTGTGTGTTTTTTCTGTGATTTCAAGTATTTTCTAGCTGAAATTGAGGGACCTGAGCAAAAATCTGATTCAGAGGCTGAAAAAGGACTGCAGCAACCTGGCGTTTAACTCCAAGAAAAGTCTCTACACATGGAAGCCTCAATACTCAGCCCAAGCACACACCAAGTGGACCCCGAAAGTGGATTTCTGCACTATCTATCTTAGTTTACCCATTTTCTGTAAACCTAGGTTATTAGTTTAGTATAAAAACTACTTTTAGAGATTTATTTTGTACCTTATGACATTTTACATCAGAACTTGTATTCTCTACGGCCTGAGTCTCTAAACTCCATGGTTGGGGGTGAGGAGCTCTGCTGTGTCTCGATGAATTAATGCAATTACTCCTACTTTCCATTCAATCACGCTTGTTTCTATTCTAAGATATTCATTCGCACTTCAACCGGATGAATGTGATGATCCATGACACTCATCATCATTCTCACCTATGAACACGTGCCTGACAACCACCTCCGTTCTATCTGCAATAGCTTGAGTGCATATCTCTTGGTTTTCTAATCTAAGATTAGAACCTTCGTGGTATAGGCTAGAATTATTGGCGACCATTCTTGAGATCTGGAAATTCTAAACCTTGTCTATGGTATTCCGAGTAGGATCTGGGATGGAATGACTGTGACGAGCTTCAAACTCGCAAGTGCTGGGCGTAGTGACAGACGCAAAAGGATCAATGGATCCTATTCCAACATGAGTGAGAACCAACAGATGATTAGCCATGCGGTGACAGCGCATTTGGACCATTTTCACTGAGAGGACGGATGGTAGCCATTGACAACAGTGATTCACCAACATACAGCTTGCCATGGAAGGAGCTTTGTGTGCGTGAAGAAGAAGACAGTAGGAAAGCAGAGATTCAGAAGACAGAGCATCTCCAAAACCTCAACCTGTTCTCCATTACTGCATAACAAGTATTTATTTCATGTTCTTTTACTTTTACAATTAAAACTAAAAATTATTACTGATATCCTAACTAAGAATTACAAGATAACCATAGCTTGCTTCAAGCCGACAATCTCTGTGGGATCGACCCTTACTCACGTAAGGTATTACTTGGACGACCCAGTGCACTTGCTGGTTAGTTGTGCGGAATTGCAAAAGTGTGATTGTGATTTCGTGCACCAAGTTTTTGGCGCCGTTACCAGGGATTGTTCGAGTTTCGACAACTGACGGTTTATTTTGTTGCTTAGATTAGGAAAAATTTTTCTTTTTGGTTTAGAGTCTTCTATTATTGTTTTTGGTTAAAATTCTTAAAATCCTTATTTTATTTTTCTTAATTATTTTCAAAAATTTTCAAAACCAATAACTTTATAATTTAGTCTTCTATTTGAGTCTAGTTTCATATTTTAAGTTTGGTGTCAATTACATATTCTTATTTTCCTCTCATTTTTTTTCGAATTATCAGTGCTCAGAATATAAAAATTTTTTAAGTTTGGTGTCTTTTGTTTTTCTGTTTTCTTAAAAATTTTTCAAAAGTTGCTCTTAGTGTTCATTTTGATATTCAAAGCTTCCTTGTTTGTTTTCCTTATTTTGATCTAAAAATTCTAAGTTTGGTGTCACTTTACTGTTTTTCTCTTTCTTCATTAAATTCAAAAATATCTTCTCTCTTTATTTTAATTGATTTTCGAATTCTGCCTTTAAAAAAAATTTTCAGATTTTTGTTTTAAAACTTCTTATTTTATCTTATCTTAGTTTTGGAATTTCAAAATTCAAATCTTTCAAAAATCATATCCAAGGTTTTTCAAATTTTCTTAATTAATCAATTATTTTAGTTTTCGAAACTTTTATTTTATTTTCTATTTATTTTATTTTATTTTATTCGGTTGCTTTTAATTAAATAAAATAAAAATATATTTTATTTGCAATTCACATCAATTTCCTCTTTTTTTTCGATCATGGACCAAAGTGGAAATGAAAAGTCCAGAAGGACTCTGGGGTCATATGCTAACCCCATTACTGCTGCATATGGGAGTAGCATCTGTATACCTCCCATCAGAGCAAGCAGTTTTGAGCTAAATCCTCATCTCATTATCATGGTGCAGTAAAATTGCCAGTATTCTGGTCTTCCATAGGAAGAACCTACTGAGTTTCTGCCACAATTTTTACAAATTGCTGACACAGTACGTGATAAAGAAGTGGATCAGGATGTCTACAGATTACTACTGTTTCCATTTGCTGTAAAAGATCAAGCTAAAAGGTGGTTAAATAACCAACCCACAGCAAGCATAAAAGCATGGAAATAGTTATCAGACAAATTTCTGAATCAATATTTCCCTCCAAAAAGGATGACACAGCTAAGGTTGGACATCCAAGGCTTCAAACAAGAGGATGATGAATCCTTTTATAATGCCTGGGAGAGGTACAGAGGAATGCTAAGGAAATGTCCCTCTGAAATGTTTTCAGAGTGGGTATAGTTAGACATCTTCTATTATGGGCTTACAGAAAAAGCTCAAATATCTCTAGATCACTCAGCTGGTGGATCTATACATATGAGAAAGACAATTGAAGAGGCTCAAGAGCTCATTGATACAGTTGCTAGAAATCAGCATCTGTACTTAAGCAGTGAGTCTTCACTGAAAGAAGAGGCTAAAGCAGTATCCACTGAACTTAGTCCTCAAGAACAAGTTGCTGAACTTAATCAGCAATTGCTTTTTATAACAAAACAGTTAGCAGAATTTAAAGAGATTCTACAAGACACTGAAAAGGATAACAAGAATATGAAAGCATAATTGAATCAGACAAGAAAGCAGTTATCTAAACAGATAACAGAAGAGTGCCAAGCTGTTCATTTAAGGAGTGGAAAGACATTGAATGTTTTAACTCAAGGCAGCAGAAAGCCAAGAAAGGAACAGCTGACAGAGGATGACCAAACCACTGCCCAAAATCCCGCTGAGGACAGTAAGAGCCCAGAGAGGAAGGATTTTGGCATTCAAACGCCAGAAAAGAGTAAGAAATTGGTGTTGAACACCCAATGGATAGCCAAGTCTGGCGTCCAAACGCCAGAAAAGGGTGGTAATCTGGCAGTAAACGCCCACACAGCACCCAATTCTGGTGTTCAAACGCCAATGGGGGATCAGACACCTGCAAGTGCTGATAACAACCCCCTTAGGCAGGCCTCTCCAACCACTTCTATAGGAAATAAACCTGCAGCAACTAAGGTTGAAGAATATAAAGCCAAGATGCCTTATCCTCAGAAACTCCGCCAAGCGGAATAGGATAAAAAATTTGCCCGCTTTGCAGACTATCTCAGGACTCTTGAAATAAAGATTCTGTTTGCAGAGGTACTTGAGCAAATACCCTCTTATGCTAAGTTCATGAAAGAGATCTTAAGTCATAAGAAGGATTGGAGAGAAACTGAAAAAGTTTTTCTCACTGAAGAATGCAGTGCAGTCATTTTAAAGAGCTTACCAGAGAAGCTTAAAAATCCTGGAAGCTTTATGATACCATGCACATTAGAGGGTACTTGTACCAAGAAAGCTTTATGTGATCTTGGGGCAAGTATCAACCTAATACCTGCATCTAATATCAGAAAGCTTGGCTTGACTGAAGAAGTCAAACCAACCCGAATATGCCTCCAACTTGCTGATGGCTCCATTAAATATCCATCAGGCGTAATTGAGGACATGATTGTCAAGGTTGGGCCATTTGCCTTTCCCACTGACTTTGTAGTGATGGAAATAGAGGAGCACAAGAGTGTAACTCTCATTCTAGGAAGACCTTTCCTAGCAACTGGACGAACCCTCATTGACATCCAAAAAGGAAAATTAACCCTGAGAGTCAATAAGGATGAGTTTAAGTTGAATGTTGTCAAAGCTATGCAGCATCCAGAAACCCCAAACGACTACATGAGCGTTGATATTATTGACTCTCTGGTGGAAGAGGTTAATATGACTGAGAGTCTCGAATCAGAGCTAGAGGACATTTTTAAAGATGTTCAGCCTGATATGGAGGAACCAGAGAAAATAGAAGAACCTCTGAAGACTCCTCAGGAAGAGGAGAAGCCTCCTAAACGCGAGCTCAAACCACTACTACCATCCCTAAAATATGCATTTCTGGGAGAAAATGACATTTTTCCCGTGTTCATAAGCTCTGCTTTAGAGCCACGGAATGAGAATGCACTAATTCAGGTGCTAAGGACACACAAGACAGCTCTTGGGTGGTCCATAAGTGATCTTAAGGGCATTAGTCTAGCCAGATGCATGCACAAGATCCTATTGGAGGATAATGCTAAGCCAGTGGTTCAACCACAGAGGCGGCTAAATCCCGCCATGAAGGAGGTGGTGCAGAAAGAGGTCACTAAGTTACTAGAGGCTGGGATTATTTATCCTATTTCTGATAGCCCCTGGGTGAGCCCTGTCTATGTTGTCCCTAAGAAGGGAGGAATGACAGTGGTTCATAATGAAAAAAATGAATTGGTTCCTACAAGAACAGTTACAAGGTGGCGTATGTGTATTGACTACAGAAGGCTCAATACAGCCACCAGGAAGGATCATTTTCCTTTACCATTCATAGACCAGATGCTAGAGAGACTAGCAGGCCATGAATACTACTGCTTTTTGGATGGCTATTCAGGTTACAACCAAATTGCAGTAGATCCTCAGGACCAAGAGAAAACAGCATTCGCATGTCCATCTGGAGTGTTTGCCTACAGAAGGATGCCATTTGGTCTGTGCAATGCACCTGCAACCTTTCAGAGGTGCATGCTCTCCATCTTCTCTGATATGGTAGAGAAATTTCTGGAAGTCTTCATGGATGACTTCTCAGTATTTGGAGACTCATTCAGCTCCTGTCTTGACCATCTAGCACTTGTTCTGAAAAGGTGCCAAGAGACTAACCTAGTTTTAAACTGGGAGAAATGTCACTTTATGGTGACTGAAGAAATTGTCCTTGGACACAAAATTTCGAACAAGGGAATAGAGGTGGATCAAGCTAAGATAGAGGTAATTGAAAAATTACCACTACCTGCCAATGTTAAGGCAATCAGAAGCTTTCTGGGGCATGCAGGATTCTATAGGAGGTTTATAAAGGATTTTTTAAAAATTGCAAAACCTCTGAGCAATCTGCTAGCTGCTGACATACCATTTGTCTTTGACACAGAGTGTCTGCAGGCGTTTGAGACTATGAAAGCTAAGCTGGTCATAGCACCAGTCATTTCTGCATCAGACTGGACATTACCATTCGAACTAATGTGTGATGCCAGTGACCATGCCATTGGTGCAGTATTGGGACAGAAGCATAACAAGCTTCTGCACATTATTTACTATGCTAGCCGTGTTTTGAATGACACACAGAAGAAGTACACAACCACAGAAAAGGAGTTGCTTCCAGTGGTTTATGCCATTGACAAGTTCAGATCTTATTTAGTGGGATCAAAAGTGATTGTGTACACTGACCATGCTGCTCTAAAATATCTCCTCACAAAGCAGGATTCAAAACCTAGACTCATAACATGGGTGTTGCTTCTGCAAGAGTTTGATATAGAAATAAGAGACAGAAAATGGACAAAGAATCAAGTAGCTGATCACCTGTCCTGGATAGAACCAGTAGCAGGAGCGTCCCTCCCTCTTACTGAGATCTCTGAAACCTTTCCGGATGAGCAATTGTTTGCTATTTCAGGAAGCTCCGTGGTTTGCAGACATTGCAAACTATAAGGCTCAGTAATGTCAAGCTATTGACAGTAAAAAAGCACTTATTGGGAGGCAACCCAATCTTATTTATCTATGTTAATTACTTTTTCATTTTATTTTCCATTGTTATTTTATGTTTTCATTAGGTTGATGATCATGTGGAGTCATAAAAACAGCTGCAGAATTAAAGCAGAATCAAAAATAGCACCAAAAATAGCACATCCTGGAGGACAGACTTACTAGCGTTTAAACGCCAGTAAGAGTAGCAGAATGGGCGTTAAACTCCCAGTCTGGCACCATTCTATGTGTTCAACGCCAGAAAAAAGCAACAAGCTGGCGTTTAACGCCAAAACAGAGCACCAAGTTGGCGTTAAACGCCAGAAAGAGAAGAAAAGTTGGCGTTAAATGCCAGAAATAGGCTGCAACCTGGCATTTAACGCCAGAATTGTACTCTAAGGGCGTTTTGCACGCCTAAATGGAGCAGGGATGAGAAGTCCTTGACCCCTCAGGATTTGTGGACCCCACAGGATCCCCACCAACCTCAACTCATTCTCTCTTCCCCAGGATCCCCACCTACCTCACCATTCAAATTCAAACCATTCCCCTCCCAAACCCACCCATTCACACACCTCCATTTCCTCCACTTCCCCTTCTACTCCCTTCTTTCTTCTTTTGTTCGAGGACGAGCAAACCTTTTAAGTTTGGTGTGGAAAAAAAGTGTTGCTTTTTGTTTTTCCATAACCATTTATGGCACCTAAGGCCGGAGAAACCTCTAGAAAGAAGAAAAGGAAGACAGTTGCTTCCACCCCTGAGTCATGAGAGATGGAGAGGTTCATCTCAAGGGTCCATAGTTCAGTGGTAGAGCATTTGACTGCAGGTCAAAGAGCCATGAGGGAGGAGCAACAAAGGCAAGGAAGAGACATAGAGGAGCTCAAGAGCACCATTGGTTCTTCAAGAGGAAGAAGACGCCACCCTCACTAAGGTGGACCCGTTCCTTAATCTCCTTGTCTATTTGTTTTTCTGTTTTCGGTTTTAAGCTTTATGTTTGAGTATGTTTTGTATCTTTACTACATGATCATTAGTGTCTAGTGTCTATGCCTTAAAGTTATGAATGTCCCATAAATTCTTCACCTTTCTTAAATGAAAAATGTTCCTAATTACAAAAGAACAAGAAGTACATGAATTTCAATTTTTATCTTAAAATTAGTTTAATTATATTGATGTGGTGGCAATACTTTTTGTTTTCTGAATGAATGCTTGAACAGTGCATA